>NC_025698.1:5038863-5063288 GCF_000633955.1 Camelina sativa | reverse complement strand
ATTTTTTTTTTTTTTTTTTTTTTTTTTTTTTTTTTTTTTTTTTTTTTTTTTGTAGATTGTTTTCGTTTCTGTAAATGCCGATAACGATATAATAAAGTGCACAAAATAAAGAACACAAAAATTTTGTTAACGAGGTTTGGTTTTTCCTACTTCCTGGGACCACGTCCAGATTTCGATTCCACTAGAACAAGAAAGCAGATACAACCTATTCGCAAACGCGTAAATTAAGCATAACCCTCTTAATTTACCGTTTTGTTCTATAACATGAAATCTTAAGGATAATTTTCTACCGTTAACTAGACTAATACCAAGCCTAGATTTAAACCAAGATAACCTAACCTTGGGCTAAACTTCCCCTGAGCCTAAACTTCAGATCTTCAACTCTCTTGAGCAACCTTTACACACACGTCACACCGACAAACAAAGAAGCTTGAACAACACAAGCACCAAACCGCTAAACTAAGCAGCACACCAACAGAAAGCTCTCTAGAGTTCTAACCTTTATGCCTCAGCTCTTTTACCTCTCTAGGACGTGCCCAACACCTCCTTATATACCCATCATGACTTCCTAATTACAATAGGAAAAAATTTCCAAATTCCATAAAAAAATAATTTTTTCCTTTTTGCTATTTTCCTTTTCCTTTTAAAACTCCAATTTAATCAACCCAATAAATAGTAGTTTTTCTCTTCAATTCATCCTTAAAACGTCTTTCAATACTGCATTCTCAAACCTTCTAGAAACTTCTCACGCACATAAAACAACAACAATCCTGTATCATTTCTTGAATCACACGGACACTACTTCAGCCATCCAATACATCTTCATTCTCCCCTTTTTGACTATGCTTGTGAACTCATCAGTTCAAACACCTAAACACATCACCAAACACATCTTCATTCTCCCCCTGAATGAGTCACAACATGGTCAAAACTAACTGGAAAATTCTCCCCGCCTTGCAATACGCAGTTGATAGCCTAGTACACCACCTCCATAGAACTCATCTTTTCTAACCCAAACCTTGTTGCGCCTTAGACCTCCATATTTATCCTCTTGAATGAACCTGAAACAATTCCTCTTAATATGTCCTTGAACTCCACAATGATAACATGTAGGACCTTGAAACCTTACATCATAAGCATTCTCCATTCGGCTCTTCTCTCTCAACAATCTGAAACACCTTGGTCTAATATGCCCAACAACACCACAATGATGGCAAACAGGTCGAAACACTTGTCTAGGTGCATTCTCCAATTCAGAAATTCTTTTACCATGCTCTTTCAAAAATACAGTCTCTGAAACACTCTTTAAAGCATTCTTTAAAGCAGTCTCTGTTACCAGTGCAGTTCCTGATGCAGACGTAATTTTTCCACTTGAAACAAACATTATATCTGATTTTGAAACTTTACCTTCAAATCCAAGTCCACACTTATCAGTCTTGCCAATACTCAGAATATGATCTAACTTCTTTGTACCATTATTAAGGCATTCTCAAATTCTTTTGAGTTTCTTCAAGTTGCACTTTAGCTTGTAACGTTTCTTCTCCCTTCTCTGTTGCATGTTTCTCTGCTTCAACGATTTTAGCCTCTAACTCGAGCTTCACCTTAATCAAAACTGAATTTTATTCAACTACCTTAAGCCAATGTGCATACAACTTCTCATAGCTCTTACCAAATTTTTCATAACTCATATCCTCTGCATCACTATCACTATCAGATTCATGTTCAGATGTAGTTGTAGGTTTTACTGCAGGTTCAGAAGCAGTTGCAGACACTGATGCAGACGCTGATGCAAACACTGATTCTGAACTATCTTCAAATGTTGTAAACGCCACAAAATTCTTCAGTTCTTCTTCTTCATCTGAATCAGTTTCAGAATCACTAGTTTCAACATTCATAGCTTTCTTCTTATACTTTTGTAGATTGGCACATTCAGACCGTACATGCCCATATCCTTTGCATTCAAAACACTGAACATTCTTTGATGAAGTCTTCATCTCTTCACCCATTCTACTTTTCTTCTCTTCGCCCTTACGCTTCAGAAATTTAGCAAATTGTCTTGATAACATAGCCATTGAATCTTCACAAGATGATACCTTAAGAGCAACTCCAATATCAACTTCCTTCTTTATTGCTTCCTTAACTTCATCATCTTTTTTCTTAACTCCTTCAGCTTCATATGCTTTGCTTAATTCAAAAGCTTTAAGAATCCCAACAAACTCATCAAAAACCATCTCATCTAAATTATGAGCTTCTTCAACTGCAGAAATTTTTGACTCAAATTTTGCAGGCAATGATCGCTTCAGTTTCTTCACAAGCTTTTTGTCTTTGTACTGCTTTCCAAGAGCAAAAGCCTCATTAGATATATCACATAAATTAGCATTGAACTCAGCCACAATTTCTTTTTCTTCCATCCTTAGATTCTCAAATTGTGATGCCAACATATCCAATTTTGTTCTCTTAACACTTGAAGTACCCTCAAACATATTCTCCAATGACTTCCACGCTTTTTGAGCTGATACACATTGAGAGATTAACTTGAAGTGGCTTGAATCAATAGCATTGTAAGTCGCTGTCTTGGCTGTCGAATTACAACTTGATAGCTTTTTCTCTGTAGCAGTCCACTTATCTCTGGGCTTAAGAACTCAACTCCTTTATCATCCACGAATTTAGGGGGCTCCCAACCAAGCTCAATCAAATTCCAACAATCTTCATCAAGGTTACTAATAAACGCTTGCATACGAACCTTCTAATACCTGTAATTCGTTGAATCAAGCAACGACGGTCTTGACATAGACGTGCCTTCTCTGTATGAATTCATCACAACTGATTCAAAGCTCTGCCTTACTTCCTGAACTACCCTCACCCTTGATCTACCCGAAACTAGACTTAATCTCTATCGATAACCCGCTCTGATACCACTTGTAAATGCGGATGAGGCAATAATAAAGTGCAGAAAATAAAGAACACAAGAACTTTGTTAACGAGGTTCGGTTTTTCCTACTCCCCGGGACCACGTCCAGATTTCGATTCCACTAGAACAAGAAAGCAAATACAACATATTCGCAAACGCGTAAATTAAGCACAACCCTCTTAATTCACCGCTCCGTTCTATAACATGAAATCTTAAGGATAATTCTCTACCCTTAACTAGACTAACACCAAGCCTAGATTTAAACCAAGATAACTTAACCTTGGGCTAAACTCCCCCTGAGCCTAGACTTCAGATCTTCAACTCTCTTGAGCAACCTTCACACACACGTCACACCGACAAACAAAGAAGCTTGAACAACACAAGCACCAAACCGCGAAACTAAACCGCACACCAACAGAAAGCTCTCTAGGGTTCTAACCTATATACTTCAGCTCTCTTACCTCTCTAGGACGTGCCCAACACCTCCTTATATACCCATCAAGACTTCCTAATCACAATAGGAGAAAATTTCCAAATTCCATAAGAAAAGAACTTTTTTCTTTTTGCTATTTTCCTTTTCCTTTTAAAACTTCAATTTAATCAACCCAATAAATAGTAGTTTTTCTCTTCAATTCATCCTCAAACCGTCCTTCTATATTGCCTTCTCAAACCTTTTAGAAACTTCTCACGCACATAAAACAACAACAATGTTGTATCATTTCTTGAATCACACGGACACTACTTCAGCCATCCAATACATCTTCATTCTCCCTTTTTGACTATACTTGTGAACTCATCAATTCAAACACCTAAATACATCACCAAACACATCTTTAGTTTCTTCTGGATACCGTTTAGATTCATTCTTCTACCGAAATATTTTCTAAATTTCAAATAAATTTCTGTTCGATTTGGATATTCTTCGGTTTGATTATAGTATGATTATGGAATTTTAAATAATGTAACGTTTGGATAAACATCGCTCCATAGTTAAGCTATCAACGCTTGGATTCTGATTTATATACTTTATATATTTGTTTGTTTGTACGTTTAACATATGATTTGTAACATACAAGGTACTCAGGTAACATCAAATATTCAAACAAATAAGAAAAAAGTTTGTTAAGACGTTAAGACTAAATCCTTCTCAAACGTGTGAGGAGTTTATAATTTTTAGTTAGTAAGGAAAAAAGTAACAAAGTTTGCAAGTTTGTCGAAGATAGATCTAAAGAGTAGAAATAGATAGAGAATAGAGAGGGAATCAATAATAAGGTCATATGGTTAACAGGTGAGTTTTATCATAAATAAAACTCATGTAAGACGTTAGAGATTAAAGAAAACCCCAAATTGGTGAAAAGGTAAGACTAATGTTTTCGAATAACCCAAAATGGAAGAGTTGTAATAACGCTTTCAATTGATTAAAAGAATGTGCAACGGCATAAACTTGTTAATTTACCCCACTGTTAAGCAATTAATGAAATATAAACGCAAGGTGTCCCCTCTTTTGTTAGTTGTTACAAAAGGACAAAAGTATAATGGAAAATGACACTACACGACACATTGGTTCATATATACAGTTGCATATTGCAAACTGTTGTTTCGTGTGTCAAAAGTTTATAGAATATGAAGACTACACAATCCCATTAGGCATTAGCACATCAGTTAGGATACTAAAACTTCGAATTACACAAATATGAGTTGCAGGTTCACGGAATAATAACAAATCAAGAATAGAAGCTACTTAGGCCAAAAAATGATTTACAACAACCACTAGCTTCCAAGTATTTCTTCTGGGACTATATAGTTCCTTCCCGCAGCAGAAGACTCTGCCTCTCTCTCTATGATATATGAATGAGAATCCGCATATATAAAAACCTCAGTGAGATTGGACACAAGAGACACGAGACGCTTCTTTGCAATGTACATAACAACAACTTGCCGAGCAGTTATATGATTATTGATAGTTTTTTCGCCTGTGGCTATGGCTCTTGAAGAACTAGGTTTAATTCTTGAGCCTTTCTTGTTATTAGACCGCCTCTTCTGTATGCAGACCGAAGAAAAGAGAGACAACACAAGGGAAATAAGCAAAGAATCCGCCAAAACTATCCATTACGAAGTTGATGAAAGTAGGATGCTTAGGATGTTTACCTTGCGAGAACTGGAAGAATCCTTTGAATCTTGTGCAATCCCGCAGAACATACTTGGCAGATTTGTAGCCTGCAATATTGTGATTTAATTCCTTTTCTTGGCAAATGAGAAATAACATAGCAAACTACTTGTGGTTCCAGAGAGTGGCGTGAACTAGAATACCTTTCATCTGCATGAAGATCAACGCCGACAATTCGTGGAGCTGAGACAGTTGAGTGTATAACTGTACCGAACACTGCTACAAGCTTCAAGAGCATATCCAAGGAGACATTTACCGGCCTGCACAATCATACAACTATCTCAGATTTAACAAGACAACAGATAAAACGCATGAGTCTATAAAATATTTTTCTTTCCTCAGTCATAAGACGAGAGGACTAACGAGTTTTGAACTGACAATATTTATCAGCAAATCGTTCTTACAGCTCAAACGCAGAAAAATTATGGTCTAAGGTGGAATTATCATAAAATATGTTTACCTCTCTGTCCTGCTACCCAATAAGCTTGTGAGGACAGGAACCAATTGAGAAAACATATCCAATGTGAGAATTTCTATTTTGTCGGTTAGAATACTGATTACATCTGCTTGAACCTGTCCCCGGTATCTATGAGTTAGCTTACCTGAACATTCAAATATCAAAGAAAAGAGAAATCTACTAAGAATCTGAGATACTCACAGACTGATCTGTCAGCTTTCTCAATGCCCCGATGGCACCTTTAACATCGTTACGCTCCCAAAAATGTCTTACAATCTGCATGTTGAGAAGTCAACCACTTGCAAATGAATACTACAACAAATAGTGGTCAGGAAAAATACCAGAAAAGAAACAAGAATGCTTACTTGTAACTTTGCCAACCTCGATTGAAGAGTGCTTAAGAACTCATCATGAGTTTGCATTAGAGTATCAGTGATTTCACTATCATTTTCCCTCCCAGATATTTGAGGCTCTTCCTTCTGCACAAACCAAAAAAATCAATTACGTCTGTCATGTATACAATACTCTAGTTGCTTAGGGTAATCATTATAACGTACCTGCGGTAAGTTCTCGCAAGCTGGTTGTATTTGTGCTACATGTGTCTCATCCAGTTCTATATCGGGTACCTGATCAATCACAGTGGGTGTAGCCAGCATTTGAGTTGGACTAACTCGGTGCCTGGATGCTATATGAGATGTATCAGATGTCACATAATCAGACTGATTTAGTTTTGTGGGCATTACACGGGCCGGAGAAATCCTAGATGGACGTGATGATGTTACAGGACACTCATGAGATGTCATGTCCATTGCCTGACTGAGTGACGTATGCTTTACTCGTGCTGAAGAAGTCCTGCGTGGTCGCCTTGATGTTACAGAAGCCTCATTAGATGCGATATTTGTCGCCTGATTGATTGTCACAGGCAATCTCCGGATGGGAGAAGTTCTAGATTGTTGTGTTACAGAAGGCTCATCATATGTGACACTAGTAGCTTGACTGAATATCACTGGAACGGAAGAAGTCCTAGCTGGTTGTGTTAAAGGAGGCTCATTAGATGTCATGTTACTATCCCTATTGAGAACAACAGGCATCACTCTGGCTGGAGTACTCCTAGCTCGTCGTGTTGATATTACAGCAGTTTGTCCTGTCTGTCTTGATGTTGTATGCGGATCTTCCTGCACCGCATTAGTGTTTTGAGCTATGGTGGTACTGGCTGCTTCGGTATGAGTACTTTTTTCTCCTCTTTCAAACCTCTCAACCAACGAGCGTGTCCTCCCTGAGACAACTTTTACTGCAAACATAGTAATTTAAAGGGAAACTATAACCAGTCAACTTAAATGGGTACCAAAGAAAAACAAAGACATAAATAGTTCTGAACTCCTAACCTCCTTCAACAATCTCCATGGGATTTAATTCTCTACTGCCTCCAGGGTGTTCAGTGTCTACATGATATAATTTTTATGCCAGCCAATTAGTAATTGATTGTTGCCGCAAAACCAAGTAAGTGAACCATAACAGACTACAGATGATGTACATTAAGGCTGTTCTTTTGCTAAACGTTGCGGCAGCGACAGGTAAAGAAGAAAAACAGTGTTGCCGGAGAGCAAAATATACAGAGATGAGAGAGAAGTGTCGCAGATGATGAGCGGTGATGGAGATTGATATGTCGCTAATATTTTTCAGCGATCAATCCGATACCGTCGCGACTCAACGGATGCCATCTGCGACTCATTTAGATCTATAATTTTCAAGTCCTCGGTATCGTTTAACATTACTACTACTCCGCTTGACACGCCGTTTCAATCTACCGCTGCCGCAGCCGCAGCGTTTACCAAAAGAACAGCCTCAATGTGAAGTAAATTCAATTCAATTATATATGACAGAGTGCAAAACACGAAGCCAATCACACTTTCTTAGCAGAAAATGTCCAATTAGTCAGTTTGATTTTGAATCCTCTTTACATAAAAGTTTTTACCTGCAGGCAAGTCACGGTCTCTAGAGTGCTCCAACCCACTTTTGCTGTTGTCAGAAGTCCCAGAATCAACAGATATTGCTCGTTTTGACTCATGATACTCGCTATTCGATGACCTTTGTACACGAGGTGGTTTAAGAAGCATACCTGAGGCAAGGTTGCAGAGATATTCTTAAGATAAATCAAATATCTGACAGCTAATGTTTAATGAAACTTAAGTCTGAGAATAGGGAACCTACGATTCGCTTCATCAGTTGGTGGTTCCGATGATAAAACTTTTTCAAACTTGTCTGTAATACCCTTGATGGTAGACTCCTCCGCATCAAATGGTTTACTACCACTCTGTTCTGAAAGGAACACACTTCGAGTGTGTGGCTCCACTTGAACATCCAGTCCGCTGTTCTTCCGAGTTCTGGATTGAACAACCACTGACTGCTTTGATTCTTCGAACTTTGCTAGCGCCTTTCTTACATGAGCTGGTCTTAGCAACATACCCGATTTAGTTCTTGAGAAAGTGATAGATTCCCTTTCTGGATAAGAAGATTCCTCTCCACTATCACTATCTCGAGATACAACACTATGCATACTAGAATACTTATCTCCTGTTTGTCCAAAATATGTTGCATCCTGCTTCTCACTCGCCATAGTAGCTACTTTTCCTGATTCCAAAGGCAATGTCACTTTCAGAGATCCTGTATTTTGCGCAACATTCAAATTTCCACCTGTGGCTTTTAAACAAAGAGAGTTCAAATCAGACCAAACATAAGGAATGAACACACATAAGTGAAAGACATAGAAAAACTATGTTGATCTGGTCCAGAAACGAACATCATAGCCAAAAAGTCACATGCCATTTTCACCAAGTATAGTCTAAAGAGTAAAGACTACTTTGTTTCATGCAGTAAGGTATAAACAAAGAATTCCATGGCATTATATTTGTGACAACAAGCTTAAAGTCTAGATACCTTTCTTTGTTGCTGATCACAAGAGTTCCTACTACAGTTGCAATGGTCTACATTAAAAACACTTCTGACTAAGTCAAATAATTTTTTCAAGCATTCATCCAGGTGCCAAGATAGCAACTATATAACCCTCTTACATCAGATGCGATTTATACTGACAGATGGAAGTCTAGCATAGATCCGTCATACCAAACTTGAAAGAACATGAGCGTAAAAGCAAAATTAACATTCACTCACAGTCAACGTATATGTTCTTTATCTCTCTTGTCTCGTAATCTGGGGATGAACTACACCTTGGACCACTTCCCATTTTCTCAGACGACTGATCATCCAAGACACTGAATCTTTTCACCATGCTTCCTTTCTTATCCTCAGATCCAGCTTCATATGGCTCAAGTTGCTGCTTAAAACAAAAGGAAAAAGGAAATGAACGCAGTCCTGTTTAAAACGTTCAAGTTTCAATTTTCACATAAGGTATGGACAATCACATTAGGTTACATACCGATATATCTGAGACCCAAATCCCAATAGAATTTCGGTAATATGAACAACCAATGAACATTCCTCCGTTGATGCATAAGTCACCAAGTGTTGACCACTCCATATCAGCACCATCCCGGCAAATCACTGGTTCCCATGAATAAACCTGCATTATGAGCATGAACTTATGGTATCAATATTTGCCTCTGGACATAATCTAAGTTGTATAGTTGATCACAAAGACATTTAAAACCTTTAAGCCATCATCCAATCCACAGAAAAGAGTTTGCCCATCTGGATGAAAAGTGATTGCACGAACTTCAGTAGCCTGTGAAACAAAGGACACCACATGCAAGGAAGAAGGTTGACAATAGTGAACCCAATGCCAAATCAATACAGCCAGATTAATAACAAAACACACGGTCAGGTACCTCTGGTCTAGTAGATCCAATCAGTTCAAACGTTTCCAGATCCCAGAATTTCACAGTCCTGTCAGCAGAACCTGAATGCGAAAGGGCAGTATATGAAGTCAGAAAACCTCAAAACAAGACTTGTGGATGCAAAATAGGAAACAATCAATTAACCGTCAGGTGCCACCACTTTAGCCCTAAAACGCATGAAAAGAAACGTCAAAAACTCATACCTGTTGCTAGGAGAAACTCAAGTGGATGGAAGTCTAGGGAACGGATAGGTCCTTCATGAAACTTAAACTCATGCAAGAGCTTTCCAGCAGTCAAATCCCATACCTATTGTGTACAATGTAGAGGAAATTGTTATTAGAACAATCATTAGGGAACAAAACAATGCACAAACTCCACTTGTTGATACTGCTACTTTCACCTTAACAACGTTGTCAAGTCCTCCAGAAACGACCCAACGACCATCAGGACTAAATTTGATAGTGGTAATGCCACGAGTATGACCCTTATATGTTTGGATGCACCCCTTCTTTCTGGTATCCCAAACCCTTAGATTTGTGTCTCTGGATCCGGATGCAAGAAATTCACCAAATGGATGAAACTCAACAGCAGAACAGTTGGATCTATGTCCAGTAAAAGCTCGAACCACTACACTTCAAGAGCAAGAATGAATATATTAGACATCATTATCTGAAACAAACCCATCAATCACAAGACTTATAACTCCCTCAGACAATATAACCAGTGCCTCTAATATAATCTCTAGGGATAGTAAATGAGAAGAGAAATCAATCAGCTTTACTCTTTGCTTCTTGTAGATCCCACAGCTTTATCACACCTGAAGAAGCTCCACCTAGCACCAAAACTTCTTCGGAGTTGAAAGCTACTGAGTCAACCGGGCTTGTATGCCCACAAAGACTCTGCCAACAACACGGTAAAGAAACTATCATCATTCTTCTACCAAGACAAAATGTACAAAAAGTAATGGCTATAAAAGTACAAAGTTAAAAACTTTTGAAAGGAAGATTGCAGATGAAGACCAACGAGGAGGAAGAAATACAAAAAAGGAGAACTGAGAAATTACATACCATTAGCGAAGTGGTCTTGCCGATAGACCAAAGGTTGACCTTATAATCATCTCCACCAGTAAGAAGGAGACGTGATGTCTTCTTTCCGATACTTAGGCAATTCACATTTCCAGAATGTGCCACAAACTCCTCTAATTTCCAAATTCGAAGTCAAGAACAAACCAAAATAGCTATTTTACAGACAAATCAATATCAAAGACAAACAGAGAAAATCCAAAAGCAATGTCTTTTTTTGTCTTCTATCATCTGGTCTCGGTTTGTTCTTGAGATGACAGAGGTAGAGATTATAACCCATAAGAAATTTCATGAAAAAAATTCAAACTTGTCAAATAACAAATTACCACCAAAAAGGAACATAAAAACCCCACCACCAAACCAAATGCAGATAAACCCTAATGCTACAGTGATATAACTACCGCAAGTTCCCTTTATAAAGTTTAAGAGGTGAGACTGTGAGAGTAATCAAATATGTATAGCTAAAGTTTGTTTCTTTTTGTATTCACAGGTTTAAGTTTCCAATAATGTATATGTCACCAAAGAAGAGTATAAAAGGATACGCAGGTTATAACCACGATTCGCCATGTTCTAATCGATTTCAGTAGATTCATACGAAGATTGCATAGGAAGAAGAAGAAGAAGAAGAAGAAGCTGAGACTAAAATCTCCTCGGAAAAAAAAATTCAAATGTGACTAGACGAGACAAGACAGAGTTCAAGATTTCTCGGAGATTGAAAAGAAAATAGAAACTTGAGTCCAAGGAGAGATTGCTTCCTTGCTGCTGAGATGATTACAAATTAATAGAAGAAGCAAACGAGAACGAAGAGGTTTTTTTGAAAGAGTGGCACGAGAGCAAAGCAAGCAAGGCGGAAAAAGAAAAAAAAAATAAACAGAGACGAGGAGATTAAAATAAAAAAAGGTAAAGGGAAGAACTTTTCTTTCCACCTTTTACAGATTCTGTCATTTTCAAATTCAGTTTGTTTTTAAAAAAAAAAACATTTCTGGTTGTTGTGTTTTATTTTAATCTTATTTATTTACGTCATTAATGATATACAAATCGTTGAAAACTTCAGAGTATTGGACTGACGTAAATACCCTTCTTTCGTCATACTAATCTTATTTATTTGCGTCATTAATTACACAAATCGGCGAAAACTTCAAAGACATACCGTATCATCCGTATGTGAATTTCGGTTCACGAACAAAACAAAAAAAAGATACGAAGTATTTTACCGGTTAATCGCAATATGATTAACCCTAATATTTTAAAGATGTCAGTCAATCACAATTTGATTGCAATGAATATAATACTCGTCAACTAATTCCATTTTAATATAACCCAACTACAACGATTTTAGTTAAGATTGAATGTCATACCAGCTCTTGCATTGAAACAATCAATACACGGATACAATCTACAACAAGATCGATCATATATAGTTAATGAAAAAAACTACCAGTACTCTACCAGTATGATTTGTATATATATATATAGTACTTAATTTTTTTTTTTTTTCAGACAAACTTTGCCAATTAGTTAACCAAGTTTGGTTGTGGGTAGTTAATTGATCACAAACTCGGAATTATTAATCATTGTTATGAAAGTTGCTAGAATGTTTTGAATAGTTTGTGTGTTGACTGGTTTTGTTCTACGTACGGCATGTGTTTGGGTTTAAACGTTCAATTTCTTGTCGACTATGTTAATATAGCCAAAGTAATGTTTTCAAATTATAAACGCAAATCTTTAAATGGGAACAAGCAAACTCTAATAAAAACAATCAAACAAATCAAGGTAATGAATCGTGGTTCCTAGATAAAGTTATATTGGTGGAGATCAAAGTCGAGCTCCTGGTTGGTATGATCTGTAGCATTTGCTTATATTTTACTAAATTGAATTGGTTAGTTAAAAATTATCGGTCTGGTTGTTATTATTTCTTTCTTTTTCGGACGTTACCACAACATGATCTAGAAGTGCTTCCCATGTTTTGGTGTTTTAAGCGTTCTTGTACAACTACGGTCAAATCTCAATCAACAACTTTATTTGGTGGCATAAAAAAACAAGAAAAGATGAGTTACACTACTACTTTCTTTAAGAAATGTTTGGTACTTATGATTGGCATAAAAACTGAAATTAAGTCAAACCAAACTTTTGATTTCTGAATGTTATTTGGAAATTATCCCATGGATGCAAACTTTAAGGATTTTGAAAGTACAACTTATTATCGAGCAAGAAAGCTCTATTTGGCAAAGTGTTACATTAGCGGATTCAAACTTTATTTCAAAACTCTTTATTTTAAAATCACATTCATTTTCTTTAAAATTTTACATTTACTTAAAAAAAGAAAGAACTAAAAGTTTCAAATTATATAAAGTTTTTGTATAGAACGTGATGATGATAATTTTAGTCTTAAAAATATTATATCATGTTTTACTGTTTTATTTGATATTTCAGATCTCCAACTGTACTGTTTTATTGGTTGAATTTTGAAAGGTGAATGAAGCTCAAGGGTTGAAATGTAGCATTTCCAACAAAAGTATTAACATAAAAGAAGCAGAAGGAAAATATGGGGGTCTTCAATAATTGAATATCAAAAAAAAAAAAAAACTATATTAGTCAAATATATTCCCGCCATTATTAATAGACTATGATCGGAGTCTCGGAGAAACGAACACGCACAAAATGAAAAATACGACGCAAGCCCAATCCGGAGCTAAAACTTTGATGCAAAAGCTTTAGACATCAAAAGATAATTAACAATTTATGAGACATCAATTTTTAAAAACTCGTGGTGGTATTATGTTACAGTGGTAGAAGTCCCACATTTCTTGTTAGTAGTACAGAGTTCAAACACATGACAATATGTTGTAAAAAAAATTCTTAGTGTTTTGTTAGTGGGCCAAAATATCTTTTTTTTTTTGTGTGTTTTAGGCATAACATACACTTGGCCATAGCCAGCGCTGATACGACGAAAACCGAGATATGGGCATAAAGAAATAAAACTCTTTGCTTTGACTAGCTATCCCTAGTTAGTAGTTACATTACATGCATTTGCACGTCATTTTTAGTTTTCACCTTGAATAAAATTTGAACTCATTATTAGCCAATAGCCACAAACGAGAATCGAAACTAACCAACTTCTCTCTCCGAGTTACATTACATGCATTTGTACGTTATCAAAACAATGATGGTAGTGGCAGTGGGACTGAGAAAAGAGGGGAAGCACACATTATATCAGAGGATCTTACTAATTGCATAATGAAGAAGTTGGGCGTGGACTTGGATGATTTCAAGAACTCTGAAATCGTCATTAGCAATTTAGAGGTATGTTATATATATATTACTATTCTAAATAGCAATCCTGGTTACCTATCTTTCCTGATATATGTTGTGCTCAAATGAATAAATATTGAAGCTTACACTAATGCAGGGAATTAGTCTATTGAGTGAAACGGAACCAAAAACTGACTTTGTTGTTGAACCCACGGTACCGGTTAGTAGTGGGTTTGTGAAGAGAGGGGCAACATACATGATCTCAGATGATCTTACCATCACAGCTGCAAACTCATGGTCAGCTATTTCCTTACTGAAGGAGTTGGACACAAACTTGGATGATATGGAGGAACACGTAATTAACATCAGGAAAGCAGAGGTATGCATCTCGATTGTTCAACAAAACTTATGAATTTTCACAACCTTCTCTTCTGTTTTTTCAGTTAATTCTGTTGAGTCATACTGTAATGCAGGCTATTAATTTGCTAAAAGCTTCATTGGTGACATCCACTCCCTTGACCACCGCTCTCGGGAACTTACTTTTAAAGAAGCCTTTAGTGGAGACAAGTTTTGCTGATTACCGCGTCGAATTTCCCGGGGAGGTTGATCTTGAAGACATGCCTTAGGTTCTTATAACCATTGGTTTCTCACCCTCTCACTTGTTGACGAGTTTGAAGCTTTGGGGTCTTGCTGCGTTAGTCAAATTTAGTTTTCAGTTTCCATATGCATTTCCAGGATTTCATATCATATCAGTTCAATAATAATTATGGCTTATATGATCTATAATACAGTAATTGCTAAATTTTCTCTGTTTTTTTTTGGATTTGAAAGAAGAAGATAAATGATTTTGTTAAAAATTCTGTATAACAAATCCCATGAGGCTTAAATAATGTTGATTTCTGACAGTGTTACTAAACTATTGAGAGTATATAAGGAAATAGGGAGATTGATATTACAACCTTTTTGGATGAATGTGACTTTTGATCTGTGAAGTAGTAATATTAAGCGGTGCAGAATCATGGGAAAAGATCAAAGGGTCATAAAACGAATCTACGTACCCTAATTACTTATCTAAGATTCCGAGTGTTTCAAACAGCTATATTTGGGAACGTTAAAAAGTTTTGATGTCTTAAATATTGTTTTTTTTTGTTTGGACAAATATGTCTTAAATATTGCTTATGTGAGATACAAAATGCGCCTAATTAATTAAGATAATAAGTCAAACAAATATCTTGCTAATCAGGTCTATGAAAATACTAATATGGTATTTTATTAATTAGCACTCGTGAAGGACGAGTGCATTTAATACTTAATAGATTAATCTATCCCTTTGACATACATGCAAATATGGTATGATTAATCTCTTCATTCGTGCATTTTTGTTAAAGCAATCATTTTTAAATCTTTAAATTACTCGTTAATTTTCCAACTATAATCCGAGAGATAAATTAGGTCAAAGGGATAGAAATAGCCGACCGTGTCAATCAAGACTGCCATACTATTTAATAGTACATAACTGGTTTAGATACCTTTAAAATAATAGTATTTAAGAAACTAAATACTTTATTTGAAAATTCAGACCAAAAAGTTATGGAAACAAAACTTTCCTATATCATCATTTTCAAACAAAAAAAAATCAAATATTTTTGACCAATTCTAGATGTCGTATTAAACACAATGAGGCAATCATCAAGGATCACTAAGTAAAACAAAATTTGAAGTTAAAACTGTAAAGGATAGAGACTTTTTTCCACAACATCAAGAACTAAGACAGAGTCTATAAAGAAAATCAACCAAATTTATCAAAAAATGAGCAATCAACATATTTATAAATATATTGTAGTGGCCAAAATATATAATTAACAAAAAAAATACTTAACCACATATTCAAAAAGTTAAATTAGCCAAATATATCGGACATGATACAATAAACAATGATCAAAAGTGGTATTAATGTGTTTGGTTTTGTAAGTCGTTTACATTTACTTTTTCTGAGTAAAAGTCAAGTACTTATTGAGCAATTTATGTTCAGAAGTAATTAACACTATCAGTTTGCTAAAAAAACACTATCAGTTTGCCAAAATAATAATAATAATAATAATAATAATTAACACTATCATTAGTTCCTATCAATTTAAAACTTCTTCACATTAATTATCTTTTTTTGTCAACACTTCGTCACATTATCATTCAGCCTATAAAACTAATATGAATCAAAAACTTAATTGTCAACATTTTAGACAATTAACAATGAAGTTGCATAATAATGTGACAGTTAAGTGTTTTAACTAATATTTTTATACTAGTTTTGACGTGTTTTATATTCTTACAATGATTTATATATAGGTGATAACATTGTAGATCATGATCATCATTTCCATTTAAAAAAATCAGTTTATAATATTGCTATATTCTTTGATTCAGAATTCATATTTGTATATAGGCAAAATGTAAAACAAACCTCCAACTAATAAAAAACCTTAAATCAATCTCAATATAAAAATTAAGTCTCGATCGTATGAAAAAAACATGAATTATTTTTTAAAAATTAAAATGATTGCTTTAACAAAAATACGTGAATCTAGAGATTAATCAGTGTCCTTCACAAGTGCTAATTAACAAAATACCATATTTACATGCATGTCAACCAAAGAAAAGTAATATTTCATATTTGCACATGATCATCACATGATCACATTTATGAAAAATCTATTCCATAAGTTATGAGGGATTTGAGGATTAACTGATTGATTTAGTTCCTTTCATGCCTTTGCGAGATTAGTATCTGTATTTGCATAGACCTGATTAGCAAGATATTTGTTTGACTTATTATTCTTATATACGAACTCTTTTATCTTAATTAATTAGGCGCATGTTCAAACAGAATTTGTTTAAAAAATCATTTTGTATCGCTCACATAAGCCAATATTTTCAATACTATTCTTGAACTTATAACTATTCTATGGTAATGTTGCTCTTGTGAATATGGTTTTTTAATTAAGAAAGGTTCATGCTTTATGGTTGATTTGCTTTAATTGGAGAAAAGACATAAGAGAAAATGGGTGTGTAGAATTTGTAATCAAGAATCATATTTTTAACTTTAAATTCTATGGTACAATTTGTAATCAAGAATCATATTAGTATATATGGATCAATCATGTTAAATTTGGCTGTGAGTTTTGTTGAATCACTTTCTCTGTTAATAATGGGTATGTAGAAGATCATATATATATATATATATATTTAATCTACACAATAAAACCGGACCTCATGGGTTTGAATCACTTTCTCTGTTAATAATGGGTACGTAGAAGATCATATATATATATATATATATATATATATCTAATCTACACAATAAAACCGGACCATGGTTAATAATCCAGAGAATAGATAATTAGTATGCAGTAGTAAGTAATCTACAGTTTTTACACCGGTAGATCACTTTTTTATTTTTAAATCGGAACTTTAAGATTCTTAAAAAGCCATTGTGTTGGAGAGAGATCGATCTAGGGTTCCAAAAATCTGTTATCCCTTCTTCGAACGCCACAGAAAAAACAGAGTCTTTGAGACACACTCGTATGTCCACATTTAATTTTCTTTATTAGATCAAAATATACTTTTACATTTTCTAACACTTTCACATATTTATAATAGTTTCTTACCACACACTTGCACCACTATACT
Source organism: Camelina sativa (assembly GCF_000633955.1). Taxonomy (NCBI): domain Eukaryota; kingdom Viridiplantae; phylum Streptophyta; class Magnoliopsida; order Brassicales; family Brassicaceae; genus Camelina; species Camelina sativa. Next base: position 5,045,878 of record NC_025698.1, on the reverse strand, counting down.
CACTTAGACCTTAATCCTACTTAGTAGCTTTCTTACACAAGTCATGGTACTTTAACAACAAAACTTAACATCACAACACTTAGCAACTCTAGTTTTTTTTTTTTTTTTGGCAAACAGCAACTCTAGTTTAGCTAGACATTAACCAACACAACACTCCTCTCTCTAACTTAGTCAAAACAAAACAAAACAATCTCTTGTTCTGTTGGGCCTAACTTAACTAATAGCCCAATGATAATATTATTACAAACACACACAAAGCCCAACTCCTTGTTGAATCATGTCTTCATGTCTTTGTTGTTGACTCTTCACGACATCATTGTCGACTTCTTTTCCTCGTTGCTCCTTCTTCTTTGTTCTGTTGGGCTAAGAGGGAGACAAGAGACTGGACAATGTGATAAAAAAAAGTAACGTTCTACGGCCAAGCAGTCATAGTACAATGTATCGGGAGATGTTAGGGAAAGTTTGGAAAGTTTGCTTCAGGCTGATGGATAAAGACTCTTATCTTATCTTCATCACCCTAAACACGATCTCTGTTCTTTTTTTTTTCTTACTGTTTTGGCATTTCATAACCTTTCCATTGTTCCTTCTCGTATTTTCCACACACACATTCAGTCAAACTGCTTTCATGATTATGTAGTAGTCATTAACTTCTTGTTTTGACTAGTAAAAATATATAATCCCAATTCCTAATATACTCTAGGACAAAACTAAAATTCCATATAGACAATTAGTTCTTAACAATCTTAATAGAAATATATTAATTTAGATAGAATTACAACTAGTTCTGTGGATAAATAACAATTGAACTCAGACACAACTATAATGGACGCATATTAAACAAAAGAAAAGAAAAGCTCTTCTCTTCTCATCTCTTCCAAACAAGTAGTAGATCCAAGGTGGTAGGTTTGTTTTAGATATGTGAAATCAAACTTTGAAAATAAGGAACTTTTCTCTTAGACCAAGGATGTTGGAAAAATGAAGCTAGAGACTTTGTTTGGGGATCATATTTTACTAGACCGCGAGAATAGCGATGTGAGAGCAGGATCTTCTTGTCCTTGCATACTGCCACCGGTGTAGATTGATCATCCAAATCCTTGCTTCTCCAGTCATATTCACCACGAAACTGAGTCCGCGAAGAAGAACAAGAAAGCAAATCTATTGTATAAATCTTCTCCCATAACTCTTCTGATGATTTCATCCTCCAAATATCTTGGACCAACGTATTCAATTCTCTTTTTGACATGCACAAATCATTATCCAAAGTGCACATGGCAATATACCTTCAACAATAGCCGGGTTAATCTTAGGCAGCAACCGGAATGAATCGGTAAGAATATCAAAAACTACTACTTCGATTTTATCATTATATGACTCGGTAAACCAATACACCGACCCGTTTGCAAATGCTGGCCTTTGGTCGTGATATATCCTATAACTTGGGGTGCAAGGCAAATACCTCCAAGCCTTTGCCCTAAAGTCAAAAACCTCGCACTGGGTAACTCCGTTTGGACTCAAAGCATCAACATTGTACTTATCAGAATTATACAACCACACTAATTTGTAATCAATGGCCTTCGATCACGAATGCTAGATGAAAGACTGAATCTAATTCTAACCATTCTCTTATATCAAGGTTAGCCTTGTGCATCAAAATCTGAAACCTAGCTGGAGGAAGTTGTCGGAGCCACCTTATAGCCGGATTAACTACATACATGGATTGATTTTTCGGTGAATGGATGGAGAAAAGGCCATCTCAGCATCCAGAAACGGAGATATTTGTGAACCCTTGAGGGATATTGAGAATATTAGAGGATAGAAGAGAAGCCGATTCCAAGCAGAATAACCTAAAACCAAGGTCATTGTCTGGACGAGGTATTACTTTTAGTTTTAGGGGGTCTTCGTCAGTGATCACCATAACTCTAGGATGATCCACGCGTGATCGTTCGGCTATATCCAAGTGTCTCTCTGCAAAAGAGCGAGACCCGATGGTCGATCTCCATTGTTTCGAGAGAGACTTAAGTTGGAATAGTGCTTTCACCGGAAACCGCAAGAAGATTTCCTCAACAACGTCGATTGGCAAAGATGATGGAGCAGTCACTGGCTTCTCGTTTCTTCTTCTTCTTTTAATTATTCTTCTTATTATTCTTCTTCTTTTAATTATTCTTCTCTTTCTCTTTCGTTGTGTTGATGATGCAATCACCACTCGCTTCTCTGCCTCCTCCATCAGAATTGCTCTCTCTTTCTCTCCCCAAAAGTACTTATCTCTTGACGGCATGAAAGGAACTAGATAAATCATTTAATTCTCTAGATCTCTCATTACTTGTCGAATATTTCTTTCCATAAGTAAAATTATACATTTTCCATAACTACTCGATACTTTCCATCATTACGATCGATTCTTTCATCGAGAACCTCTAGTTTAGGAAACTAGGTTAATTACTCATCCCTTTATAAAGATAAGCGTGCGTTAAAAATATTCTTCCCATTGCAATTCTCTCACATCATGTCGTGTGAATGAAGCATAACTCTAGTAAAGCTATATTTCATTGCTGATAGAGAAAAGAAGATTACAGATCGATATATATATATATATATAGAGGAACAAGAAAGGAACTATACGTACTCAGTTATAGACACGATTACAACAGAGCTTGACTTGGTTTACTCTTATTTGTGTGCTTACTTCTAATTATCTTTCTCTGGATCTACAGATCTCGGAACGTTTTTGTGGTGACATTATCAATGGCTAGTTTTCACTACGACTACTCCTTAGAGGGTCCAAGATTTAGGCTGACACTTCTAGTCGACACGGAGAAGAACAAGGTTGTGTTGGCTGAGGCGGGTAAGGGTTTTGTTGATGTGCTCTTTCGTTTTCTGGCGCTGCCAATGGGTGCTATCGTGCGATTGCTGGAAGGGTATAAGCTGAATGAGAAGCCTCATGATGTAGGCTGTTTTAACAATCTCTACAGCAGTGTATCTGATATGGGCATCCATGATTTCATGAGCGAAGCTTGTAAGGATATGCTTTTATATCCGAGGTATGTGAAAGAGAAGCAATGCAGACGGCTTAAGCTTAACATATATGATTATGATGATGATAATACCAAGTACATTAAAGAACATCATGAAAGTGGTTGTGATGAAATATTTGCCACCGAGAAGACATCTTTCCACATTACAGAAAACATGGAAGTGGAATTTGCATCTATTATTCTCGCCAGGAGGACACTTTTGAGACTCGGTTATACTAGTTTTGATAAGTTGAAGCTACAGTACGTAGATGTTCACCACAAACAGGTAACTACATTTATTTTTATTTTTGGAATCGCTCTATTATATATATGCATGCCATTACTTTGGTCCTGGTTAATTTGCTATAAGATTTATGAAATTTAAATATTTGAATCCAGGTTCTATCTCTGCTCAGTTGCTTGTTCTCTTCAGAAACTCCTTTGACTGATGTTTTTTTGAAGAAAAATAGCTCTTGTGGTATGACAAGGCCGCATGAAATGCTATTGCCAACTATATTTGTGCAAGATGGAGATGAAGCAAAGGCAGATGAAGTTGTGTCACTCAGTGTATTTGTTAGGAAGCAGGACATAAAGGTTCTTTATGCTGAAAGCGGACAAGACTTTGTGGATCTACTTTTCAGTTTCCTGGCTATCCCTTTGGAGTCCCTGTGGGAAATAACTGGAGGCAATAATATCGAACTAGGATGCATTGGCAACTTTTGTAAAAGCATGAAGAATTTGAGCTCTAGCGGAGGAAATGCAATGATTCCTTGGCAATATAAGTTGGACAAATCATTTCTTGGTGTACGTTATCAAAACAATGATGATAGTAGCAGTGGGACTGAGAAAAGAGGGCAAACACACATGATGTCAGATGATCTTACTAATTGCATAATGAAGAAGTTGGAAGTGGACTTGGATGATTTCAAGGACTCTGTAATCCACATTAGCAATTTAGAGGTATGTTATATATATATATTTACTATTCTAAATAGCAACCGTGGTTACCTATCTTTCCTGATATATGTTGTGCTCAAATGAATAAATATTGAAGCTTACACTAATGCAGGGAATTAGTCTATTGAGTGAAACGGAACCAAAAACTGACTTTGTTGTTGAACCCACGGTACCGGTTAGTAGTGGGTTTGTGAAGAGAGGGGCAACATACATGATCTCAGATGATCTTACCATCACAGCTGCAAACTCATGGTCAGCTATTTCCTTACTGAAGGAGTTGGACACAAACTTGGATGATATGGAGGAACACGTAATTAACATCAGGAAAGCAGAGGTATGCATCTCGATTGTTCAACAAAACTTATGAATTTTCACAACCTTCTCTTCTGTTTTTTCAGTTAATTCTGTTGAGTCATACTGTAATGCAGGCTATTAATTTGCTAAAAGCTTCATTGGTGACATCCACTCCCTTGACCACCGCTCTCGGGAACTTACTTTTAAAGAAGCCTTTAGTGGAGACAAGTTTTGCTGATTACCGCGTCGAATTTCCCGGGGAGGTTGATCTTGAAGACATGCCTTAGGTTCTTATAACCATTGGTTTCTCACCCTCTCACTTGTTGACGAGTTTGAAGCTTTGGGGTCTTGCTGCGTTAGTCAAATTTAGTTTTCAGTTTCCATATGCATTTCCAGGATTTCATATCATATCAGTTCAATAATAATTATGGCTTATATGATCTATAATACAGTAATTGCTAAATTTTCTCTGTTTTTTTTTGGATTTGAAAGAAGAAGATAAATGATTTTGTTAAAAATTCTGTATAACAAATCCCATGAGGCTTAAATAATGTTGATTTCTGACAGTGTTACTAAACTATTGAGAGTATATAAGGAAATAGGGAGATTGATATTACAACCTTTTTGGATGAATGTGACTTTTGATCTGTGAAGTAGTAATATTAAGCGGTGCAGAATCATGGGAAAAGATCAAAGGGTCATAAAACGAATCTACCCTAATTACTTATCTAAGATTCCGAGTGTTTCAAACAGCTATATTTGGGAACGTCAAAAGGTTTTGAATCTTTTGATGTCTTAAATCACTTTATACTCTTTATTCATTGTCACTAGCAAAAGTCAAAAAACTTTTTGGAAGACTGTAACCTTGGGAACTCAAATCATCCGTTGATACAAGTCCCATAACGTATGTGCAATTAACGAATTGAATGTAATTTAGTTGGTTTACAGGTAAAATCAAGCGATGCAAGTATTATATAATTTCTGGTTCTGTGTCTGCATCTCTGCATAATTCAAAGAAAGAAAGAAAAATTCTTGCATCAGAAGATTCAAAACTTGAAACACTGAACTTTATTTTTTTGTTCTCTCGCTTTTTTCCTTTGTGGATCTTCAATGGCTGGAGCTGCAAATTCAGAGAAACCAGTGTTGAGTCTGAGACTTCTTGTCGACAAGAAGAAGAACAAGGTTGTCTTGGCTGAGGCTGGTAAGGAATTTGTAGATGCACTCTTCAGCTTTCTGACACTACCTATGGGTACTGTTGTCAGATTGATTGAGAAATATCAGAAGAATCATATATTTGCTCAAGCCACTATGATAGGCTGTTTCAACAATCTCTACAAAAGTGTTCTTGATATAGACACCGCTAATTTCATGACGGAAGCTTGCAAGGATCTGCTTTTGTATCCGAGAAGCGTGATGGAGAATCAACGCAAACGGCTTAACCTTAACATTGATGATATTGAGATTCTTAAGCACTATATCTGCCCAAAAAGAAGGGTTTCTTGCGATTTCTATAGTAACTTTTCTTCCTCAAGATGTTGTAACTGTGGAGAACTGATGACGAAGCATATTCATTCACATAGCGGCGGTGTATACGAGGAAATATTTGTCAGCCACAAGCCCTTGTTCACCATTACTGACAATCTGATAGTGGGATTTACTTCTATAAGTCATACCCTGAAAACACTCAAAGTGTCAGGCTATTCTGATGTTGATCAGCTGCATGAGATGCATGTAGAAGTTGATCACGAAAAGGTACCATCTTATAATTGATTTTTTTCCTTGACATGCCATTACCTGAAACTTAATTTCTCTCTTATTTATGAAACATTCAGGTACTAGCTCTACTGCAGAAATTATTCTCTTCAGATACTCCCTTGACTGACGTGTTCTTAAAGAAACAGAGATCATGTGTCATTTCAAAGGTGCTTAACATGCAAAGTCTAGCTGTGTCAGAAAAATCTGGAGGCGCAGTTCAGTCAAACAAAGTAATGTCTGTCAGTGTGTTCACCAGTAAACTGGACAAGAAGGTTCTCTATATTGAAAGTGAAAAAGACTTTGTTGATCTTCTTTTTACTTTCCTGGTTCTTCCTCTGAATTCTGCATGGAAATTAGCTGGAAGCCATCTCGTGCTAGGATGCATCAATAACTTGTGTGAAAGCTTCAAGAGCTTGAGCTCTATTGAAGGGAGTAATGTATTGAACAACAAATGTATGCTTCCTTGGCATTATAGTTGCCAGCAACCTCTGCTCGATGTTTGTTATGCGGAACATCATAATGTGACTGGTTGTTGGCCTAGTTATACGACTGACGTCTTTAAACCGATTGACCCGAGATGTGATATAAGTGCTGACACATGGAGCTATTGTCTTAGTTTGTCTTAAATTCCTAAATTGTAATATTAAATGTTCATGAATGTTTTACTTGGTTTTTAATAAACTAGGTTTTGAACCCACACTCCATTAACACATGATTTTTAATATTAAATTCCTTGCTCCAGGCTAACATATGGTTTTAAACCCACGCTCCATGCTGACACATGGTTTTTAATATTAAATTCTATTTATATTTTAATAAATGTGGATTTATTTGATATATTTTAATAAAAATTATATATGATTGATTACGGTAATAAAATATTATCTCATAAAAAAAATTAAAATTAGTACTAGGAAAAAAAATTAAATTTTAGATACACAATTTTTTAAAATATAAAAATTAGTTGTGTTATAAAATCAAATATGATAAAAAAATCA
>NC_025698.1:5037182-5037783 GCF_000633955.1 Camelina sativa | reverse complement strand
ATGCACCCAATTATTGACAATTTTATCCATATACTTATTTGGTTTTAGATCCACGCGTTTAGAAAATTCTCAAACCAAAATCCTTACTTGATTTATAATATTTTAAAAACATAATAAAATATACTAATAATTTTTTATTTAATATGAATCATATGATATATAGAAATATGAGTACACTATAAGAACATATTAATTATAAATAAATAATATCAATTATATTATCTGATCAAATAATATCAACCGTATCATATTATCAAATAACCGCAACCGTATATAACAGTAACCGCTTGAACCGTAACCGTATTTAAACGTAACTGTTTAACCGTTTGCTAAACAGTTCTAGTTAAGGTTACAAAAATTACTAACCATAACCGATGGTTAATAAACCTTAACCGTGACAACCGTAACCCTGGTCATGCCTATGTATAGCTAATAAAACAAGAGTGTTTGTCGTCCATCTTTCTTCTTTAAACCTCGAAATTTGACTCAAACAACAAATTAAGGTCTTGCGATGTCAATCCTTCTTCCTTAGACCCAAAAATAAAAAATTAATGAAAGAATATCAACTCATCTATAAAATCACACACAAAAATATGTTTTA
>NC_025698.1:4994057-5036116 GCF_000633955.1 Camelina sativa | reverse complement strand
ATCAAACCAAATAAAACTTTTAAACTTGGACGCCTGATAAATCAAGCTTTCCTGCTCATTCGTTGTTGGAAGCATATTAATCTTATTTATACTGTTTTTGAACCATTGTCTAAAAAATTTCTAGCTGATGTGGGATATTGTGCTTAGTTCTTTTATTTCCATAAATTTAAAATTTTCCTTTTTCTAAAAAATTCTGTAAATTTAAAAAATGTTAATGAATGACATGTCAAATCATGATAGGTTGTTTAAAATAATTCTTAACATAGAAAATTCTGGAAATTGTATAAAATGTTAATAAGTGATATGTCAAATTTCTATTGGTTGTTTAAAATCCTATGTGGACGGCCTTAGGAGCTTATAGCTCCTAAAAATATGTTTTACATCTCATAAGAAATAAAAAGCACAAATGTAGATAAATAAGATAATTTATGTTTTGCATCAATATTTATAATATTTTCAACTTTTAAAAGGTTTCGAAAAATAAAATTTGAATCTTTTAAAAAATTTCGATATTTATAATATTTTAAAATTTTAAAATTTAAAACTTATAATATTTAAAAACTTTTTAAAAGCTAAGAATTTTTAAAAGTTTCAATATTTATAATATTTAAACTTTAAAATTTTTAAATATTATAATATTTTTTTGAAACTGTTTAAAGTTTTAATTTGATCAAAAAAAACCCAGATCAAACCAAATAAAACTTTTAAACTTGGACATCTGATAAATCAAGCTTTCCTGCTCATTCGTTGTTGGAAGCATATTAATCTTATTTATACTGGTTCTGAACAATTGTCTAAAAAATTTATAGCCGATGTGGAATATTGTGCTTAGTTCTTTAATTTCCATAAATTTAAAATTTTCCTTTTTCTAAAATTTTTTGTAAATTTAAAAAATGTTAATAAATGACATGTCAAATCATAATAGGTTGTTTAAAATAATTCTAAATATAGAAAATTCTGGAAATTGTATAAATGTTAATAAATGATATGTCAAATTTCTACTGGTTGTTTAAAATCCTATGTGGACGGCTTTATTAGCTTATAGTTCATACTTTTTATTAGTATAGATTGTAACATTTACTTCTTAACGTGTTCTAACCAGTTCGAACATTTTATTCACTTTAAACGTGTCGTGCTGCTTTCACCATAGTTTCTCAATTAAAAACAACCGGAATGTCAAATAACTATGTGACAAGGTCCAATAACATAGGCTTTGATGATATAGAGGAGCAAGTTATTAACATTAGCAAAGCAGAGGTATGTATATCTTGATAGTATATATATAGGAATATTCTTGTTACAACTACTTAGATCAACTCGTATATATTGTTTTTTGTATCCCAGATTACTGGAAACTGCTATACATCTCTTTTGGCTATATAAAGCCTGGTAAATAAATGACTAGAGAGAGGGGATTTTAACCATCTTTCATATCTGTCGGTATTTTTAATTTTTTCTTTCATTATATTTGTGCTTTAGTTAACTCCGTTGATTATGGCACTACTACAGGCTATCAGAGACTGTTGAGAGCCTCATTCGTGACTTCCACTGCCTTGAACACGTACAGTTTTTGAGAGCTTACTACTCCCAAAAGAAACCGAAAGAAGAGAAAGTCTAAGACATCATTCCATGCTTCTGTTGATCTGCTTGATTCCAGTTTTAAGATTTTGTACATTGTCGACTGGCAGTTGTATTGGTTACCTTTTCTTTTATTGCGTACCACCAAGTACAAGCCATTGTTATTCAACCGTAACGTATCCTAATTTTCAGTCTAAATATGTTTTTGCTTGATTTTACGGATATCATTTCAAAATAATAACATTATCTAAACAGACGGCGACGACCCCATGACTCATTTCCATACAGCCACCAAACACAAGTGTTTTTATATTACAAAAGAAATAGGTTGTGCGATTAAAGATGATGTTGATGCCATACGAACAAGAATCTGATAATAAAATATTGGTCGTAGGCAATGTTTTTTTTTTTTTTTGAATTTAATATTAAATTATATTCAAAAGAAAATAACCGTTTTACAAAGCTTTGATAAAAAACATTTCATAACATGCTAGGGTAAGAATGTATCTTAGATCATATGTTGAAGATCTTGGACAATTTCTGATATCGGCGGCCTAAATCCCGGTTCCATCTACAGACAAAAAAAGCATCAGGCAGAGAAGTCAAAAGGGTTCAGTTAATTTATTATCTCATTTAGTTTTGGTGAACTTTACCTGCAGTGAACGTGATATGATATCTGCAAAACGTGACAAGGACTTCATTGGATATGCTCCGTGTAGCGACGGATCAACCATTCTTGTCAAGGCATCGATATCATGAAGCCGAGGAATTGCCCACTGAGCTAGTGTCTGATGTCCCCTAGGCCTTGTCCTGCAAACAACCAGTGAACCAGCGTTTTGTATTCCGTTAGTATAAGTGAAACATGTTCTCTTCTGTATTTAGAATCTTTTTTGGGTTCCATTAATTAGTTGTCTCTCTAGAGTGTAAAAACCTGTCAAATGGTCTGCGTCCGGTGAGCAGTTCTAACATCACAACCCCGAGGCTATATACATCGCTCTGACAAGTGTAGCTCCCATACTCAACCTCAGGAGCGGCATAGCCCGCCATCTACAATTTTACAAGCAAACATCATTTGCCCTTACATCACATCCATGTCAGGATTCAAAATCTTCAAAAAAACATCTTGAAAAATTACCTGACTCGTTGGGCGTGGTGGTAACATATAAGCCAAACCGCTGTCTGCAACACGTACTGAGAGCTTTCCATCAAGGAGAACCTTGGAAGACTTGAAATTCTGGTGTACAACCGGCGGTTGACATACCTCGTGAAGAAACCTGAAACCAAACTCTTAAGATCCTACATGTTCCAAATATTGATTGGCATAACATTTTGAGGTTCGTTTTTTACTTACTGCAATGCCTTTGAAGCTCCTAACGCAACATTTATACGCACATTCCAAGTGAGCTTCTTGTGCAACTTGCGATCCAAATGTAGTGCATCTTGAATTGATCCGTTAGGACAGTACTCATACACAAGTAGCCTTTGACCAAACTCGTTACAGTAACCAAGAAGCTCCAATATAGGACCGCGTTTAAGCTTCAACACATTGGAGACTAAATTGAGAAAATCACCATCACTCTGCGTTCTGTTGATGGTATTGCTCAGCTTCTTAACCGCAAGAAACTACAGATCATAAGATGTCAAGAAGTAAATAAGAATGCACAGCTACATTGTAAGACCAAATGGTAGATAAGAGGAAAGCGTTACACCTTTCCATGACGAAGCTCGGCTCTGTAAACATTACCAATCGACCCTTCCCCGATTATGTTCTCTTCTGAAAAATTATTCGTGTATTGCTGAAGTGAAGCAATGGTGAAAACGGTAGCAGAAGATGAAGTATTCAAGCCCGGGGGAAAATGAGCTGCTCTCTTTGAAGCAGCATCACTGGAATGGAACTGTCTAGGTGGTTGTTGTAGCGGTTTATGCAGTGTATTAACATCCTTATTACAGTATGAAGTAGGAGGCATTGCTCTCCGGCTCTCTTCAGCTCGTGGTGGCATAGGATACCCGTATTTTCTGTCTGCAGTTCCATATCCATCGTAAGGCTTAACCATGGGCTCCCGAGAAACTGTTAAACAAAAGAAACACACCAGCAGCATTTATTTTTGGGGATAGCTAATGAGACAACTCACAAGTTTCTTTATTTTTTGGAAAGAAAAGAATCAGTGTACCTTTTCCCAGAGTGGGGGTTGGTTGAGATGGAGGTTTATTGAAGTATGGTCGTGGTAAATCTTTACGAGCTTTACTGTAATATCGGTTAGATAGTTTACTTCTGCAACATCTCCATAGTGTAACACACAAACCCGATACAAGAACAATTATGGCGACTGAAGAAATGACTAGGATGATTCTTTGCGTGGACCAGAACTTTCCTGATCCTGAACCTGAAGGAGGTGATATTTGCAAAGTTGGTTGCCCTGAACCGGAGTTCCATGGATCTCCTCCTCCTCCATTATCAGAAGGCGGTGACCAAACCAAAGGTGGTGATGGTGGTGGTTGTTGTGGCTGTAGTGGAGCAAATGGAGCAAAAGGAGCAGGAGGAACACCGGAAATAGGAGGGACACGGTTCACAGGAGGAGCATGGTGAGTAGCGGGAGGTGGATCAACTACAGGCGGAGGCGGTGGGGTTATAATCGATGTATTGAACGGTGTTCCATCTTTTCTGCAGTTATAATGAAGATGAAATTTGAATGGCTAATGAAAAGGGATGTTAAAAACAGCTTTTTCTTTAAATATACTTACTTGAAATTCGGAATTTTCAATAGATTTGGCGGTATAGGTCCTGAGAATAAGTTGTTTTCTACATTCCTGAATCAAAGTTATGAAAAAACCATAATGAGTTACTGAAATTGGCTTTATGGTTGGAGAGTTAAGAACAAAGAGTATGCAAGGTGACAGAAGATTACAAATCAGTCAAGAAAAGGTCCTCTATAACTTCAAGTGTTCCGGTGAGCTTGTTGTCCTGCAAATGCCTGCAGTCCAACCACATCAGATATAAAAGCAATGGTAACAATCTTTTTATACAGTTTCATATTCTAGAATATGTGCACTTACAATATCCTGAGAGATGCTAAGTCTCCCATGGATGAAGGTAAATGCCCGGTCAGTATGTTAGACGATAAGTCCCTGCATTTAGAAACTAAAAGCTTAAGTGATAGACCCCAAAGGGAGGAAAAAAAATGAGACTAAAGAGAGGAGAAAAGCATACAGTTTTGTCAGTTTTGTTAACTGCTGAAAGTAATCTGGTATCTCTCCTGATAGAATATTGTTTCCCAGCAACCTGAAGGGAAAAGAAAGAGTCTGCTTTAAACAAAGGAAAGATCACATATGCGAGAAGCAGTATCATCTTTAACAAAGACTTACAGTTCAGATAAATCGGATAGAAAGGACAATGTAAAGGGAATATTCCCAGTGAAGCGATTGCCCGAGAGAGATCTGAAACAAGAAAACAAAACCAAAATGGAGTGTCTTTGTAAATGTTTTAAACTGTTCAAACATAAGTACTGCCATAAACATAGTCAATTCTCAAACGCACAGGTTTCGGATGGAAGAAGGCAAAGCCTGCGGAATTGTCCCTGAAATATGATTGCTACTGAAGTCCCTGTCCATTCAAACAAGGAAAAGAGAAATTATAACCAAACCTTATATACCTATTACAGATCAAACTATAGCCAATGGTAAAATCTTGTATGTTATTTATATAGCAAGAAGCCTCAAAAGAAACAAGAAGATGAACAAAACAAGACAAGAAGCTTTGCTTACATCACTTGAATAGATGAAAAATCAGCCAAAGTATCACTTAAGCCTCCACCAACCTTCATGCCTGGTATCCTTCTGCAGCCAACAACAATAATCACCTGGTCAGAACCTGAATTGGTGATTCTAAAAGCAAACCATAACAAAAGAGTTGCAAGAAAAGAAGAGGAAGTATACATTTCTGTGATGTTTGAGGAGTCACAAACCACACCTTGCCACTTTTCTCCACAAGGGTCTCCTCCAAAAGCAAGCCACTTAGATAGAGATGGTGCTCCCAAAGTGATGTACAAGTTATTAATCGCCGAAACTGCAGCGGTTAAACAACAAACAAACCCATCACAATATAATTAAATTAATCTCACACTTTTTTTCTAGAGATCAAGGAATCTTTCTGAAGATAACCATTTAATGAAAAACAACAAGAACAAATTTCTAGGTCTTGAACTAAAACCCTAAAAAGAGCTTAAGTGCCAAAAACCAAAACTTTAGGGTTTTTGAGATTAGCCTCAGAATGATCGAATCTGCCAATCTGGAGCTTCCTAGACAGCTCTATTGTTAACCTAGTTTTACCCTAAAAACTGATAAAGGTCATTTTCACTTTGACATAAGTCAAAATCTAGAGTGTTCACTTTAAACTAAAACAAGGAGACAAAGCAAAACCACCAAAAGTGAAGACTTTGCAGAGAGAGATTATTACCATCTCGTAGATTAGTGACTCCAGCTGAGAACGGCATTGTCAAGGCCAAAACAGAGAGAACAAAGAACACTTCCCATCTTGTAAAGCTCATAGCTTCAGCCTCTCTACTGAAGATGGGAAAAACCCTTGAACTTGAGATTAGACTGTTTGTTTCCAAGTAAACGAAGAATGTGATGAAGACCTCAGAAGGAAGAAGGTTGAAAACAGGGATATTCCTGATTAAAAGGTAAAGTGAATCATAATTTCGTCGGATTTTAAGGAGAGAGAAAGAAAGAAAGAGGAAAGAGATGAGTGAGTGAGAGAGAGAGTAATGTAGTGTAGTGTGTTTTGTCTCGAAGAACGAGCGGCTTACAAAAGCCAACGGCTTTGTTTTTCTCAGTTTAAGCCTTTCAAGGTTTCGTCTCAAAGTGTGAAACAGAGAAACTTTGCCAAGACTTGTCTCTCTTTAATGTTTTTTTAATTGTCGCTTTGCTTCATCTAACTATAGTTTCCTTTCGTGTATTTAATTTTGGTATTTTTCTAATGCCATCAGGTACAAAATAAGTGAATATTGCAGATTAATTCTATTTTCGTTACTTCACCTATTAAAATCCAATTAATGCAAATATCAGATATCACCACTTAATTCAGTGAGATGGGCCAAGAAAACAGTTGAAGTGAAGAAAAACTCTGCGACTTCTTTAATGGAAGAAGAGAAGTGAGAGACCCTACAAGGTCAAATTATCATCATTTTCATCCCACGTTCAATTTTGCTCTTTTGTAGGTTAGTGGTTAAATGTTGAATTTGTGAGATTGTTTTTTTTAGTTGGGTTTTTTAATTTTATTTTCTAAAGATTCTGACACCATAACACAATGTATGGGGCAATGATGTTACAGTTAAATTTCTTAAAAAGTTACAATGTCTAAGGTTAAAGCTTAATAGTTCTTTTATTAATGGCTTAAACTGAAATTATGAAAATTGTGTTAGAACTTTATGAGAAAAATAAGAAGGTAAATTTATGATTACACTTTTTGTTTTTATATTAAAGAATTCTGGTTTTTTGTGTACAGTTACAACTAACAATCACTATTTATCAATTTCTTTGGAATACATATTTTAATTTGTAAAACCAATTGTTGGTCGATGTGATGGAAGATTTGTGAACAATTCAATAATAATAATTTAATGGCATGCCATCATTCCATAATTTGAGATGAGAGTAATTTTGATATTCGTGTGTGATTATTACTGCTGAAATTCGAATGAACTATTAATGACCCGAATAATAATAACAGCAAAATCAAATGGAATGATCAAGACAGAACGAACATGGTTGGTGAGTTCAAGTTTTTCTTTTTCATTTTGTGAGGTTCCGAACTCTATCAGACAATTATGGTATCCGGACAATAATACATTTGACCACAAAACATTAGAATGGTAGGCACGAGGCAGTAATTTGTTTACACCGTTACTATATTGCTTCTTGACACTGTACTAGCAAACAAAACACCACCATTCTAATGGGCTACGAAAACAAAATATGGGCCCAAATTGGTTAATAATGTAAAGGTAAAAAGATACATCTCGCAGGCCTTATTACGCAATGAGATTGCAAATTTTCAACGGCTACTAATCTGTGAAGAAAACTATAGACTTAAGTGAAATAAAAATACTGAATCTTCAAATGAAAATACCGAATACGTTTGGTTTATTTATCTCCATTTTTTTTTGGACAAAAATTTATCTCCATTTAAGATTATATAATAATAAAAGATGTTTGGACCGCTACTTTCACGCCTTTCTTTAATCACAGTGTTCATTAACTACGTTCGATTAGATCATCCAACAAAACATAACCGAACTCAAACCAAGACCATATCAGACAACAAATTTGGATTCACTTTAATTCTGGTAGTTTAAAGATCGGTTAACCCAAATCGATGATTGCATTATGGAGTTATAAATCACTACTTAAATCAATAAATACAAACTTTATGTTAATATGCGAATAATGATTGTAGCCACTCATATACTTTACCAAAATTAGTTACCAGTTTGGAAGATATATTAGAGTGCATTCAAACTATTGGTCTCTTTAAAAAAGTGTTTATGCAAAATATAGATATTATAAAGTTAGGCTTTATAATTTTTAACATGGTCTCTCATTACCCAAAAAGGCGAAACTAAAATTAAAAAAATGCAGCGATACTTTATGGGTCACCTGTGAGACCAGAGGATCCAAGGAGCATGACGAACGAATGTTTTATTTATTTAAATTAATTGTGGTTTTATCTACACGAATTTTTTGGTTTCAAATTTTTGGTTTTACATCGTCCCAGCATTTTATGACCTACCAACTATATATATCCGTTATAAATCTTTCCATCTTCAAAATTCCGAACAAAAAGATAAGTTTAAAAGGATAAAAGTTCTATGAAATTGTGAAAAAAACACCAAAAACTTGGATGATTCCTAGTGCTTCTAAGACCATCATTACTGGTGAATACTCTTAGGGATACTCTCTTGTTGGGCCCCAAAAACAGAATATTAAATCCATTTTCGAGTCCAGTTTAGTGAGTATCGTTACTTCTGATAGTAACTGAAGCAACACCCCGAGAAACGCAACGTGGCGTTTTTTTATTGGTTCTAAGAGAAATATAAAACTTAATTTTTTTTGTTTCATTTTTTTTTCTTTCCGAATCTCTCTCTCTCTTCTCTGTCGGGTGAAAGGCGATTTGGGTGGCGATTCTTGCGAATTCCGGGAAATTCCATCGATTCAGACCGAATCTGATGAATTTTCCGGCTAAATATGGAGGATGATGGCAAGCAGAGGCGATGGCGAAGAACAAACGGTGTAACCCTAAGATGATGACGCTTCGGTTCTGAAGACAAACGACGGCGGAGGTTTCAGATTGGTGGAACAACGAAGGCGGAGGTTTCCGGGGGTCTAAAGCGGACGGCGAGGTTTCAGAATCGTGGTCTTTGTATAACTGTATCTGTCTTTCCCATTTCGTTTGATTTTTTATTTTCTTCCTCTGTTCTAAACGATTATTATGATTATTATCTGATCTTCTATTGGCTAACAAATTGATGGGTGAAGGACAAGGTAGTTAGATGATAGACTTTGTGTTCTTTTGTACCGATTTAGAATCCTTGATTTTTGTTTCAAGGTTTGAGAAAGTTTATGGGAAATAATCGATTTTTTGTTGGAAGGTTTCGTCATTTGATTGATACTTGATAAAATGAAAGGATAGGGGCTTTTGTATTTGGTTGATGAAGCATGGTTTGATTATGACATGGAAATTTCAAAGCTTGTTGATTGTTGTTGGTTGGTTTCTGGCTTTGCTTGATTTCTGAGAACTTGGATGAAATAATATTCAAAAAGTTGCAGTCTTTGTAGCATTTTAATCACTCCTGTGATGCTACTTTGCTTGCCCTTTCTGGTTCATCACATTATTCTCAAAAGCTTAGACTGAGCAGTGTTGGTTCATCACATTATTCTCAAAAGCTTAGACTGAGCAGTATTGGTTCCTCTGTTGTTTCTTGGAGGGTTTGACTAAAGGCAACTGAGAAGATTAGGATTTTTTTAATCTGATTCACAAGGGAGAATAGTTGAATCAGCTGTGTCTATTGAATCTATTTCTGGAGACTTTGTTTGGATTCTAAATGACAACTTAGATCAGTTTGTGCAGGTATGTCCAGTTTGTGCGGTTAGGGTGGGTGTTGATATGGTTGCTCATATAACCCTTCAGCATGCTAATATATTCAAGATATCCTTTTTGTCTTCTCAAGTCATAGAGACAAACTAGTAGATCAAATGTTGACAAACATTTAGGTTTCAATTCTTTTCAACTCTTATTGTAAAATATGTGAACTATTTTGAATTTTGTATAATATGTTTAATATTCCAAAGTTTGTAAAATATGTTTAAGATTCCAAAGTTTTATGTAATATAAAAAGTTTAATAGTTGTTTTGTCATTTTAGATTATTAAAGTTTGATAATTACTAAATACAAATTAAAAAATTATTATTTAAAAAATTGAGCAACCTTCTTTGGGTTCTCTAGTAAAGGAATGATTTTGCAAAAATACTCTTAGGGTTGCTTTACTTAAATTAGTATTAATTATATGATTAATTAATTTGAGAGTAACTTAGGAGAGGTACTCCACTAATGATGCTCTAACGTCTCTGTATATATGTATCGAATTTAGGGCACTTGAAGATCATCAAACTTGAGCGAATTCAAACTTAATACTTCAACTTTTTATGTGCGTATCAATTTTTTTGTGACGCACTTGATATTCTGATTGATTTATATTAAATTGATCAGAGTTGGTAGTCTTATTCTATGTTCATTTCTCAATATGCACAAGTGCATGTGACACAGAAACTTTCTAGAGAATTAACGGTAAAGAAACCTTGTTATCTTTATATATATAATTCGCCGGGAATTATTCAACAAGTTCATCCAATAAATTAGTTAACGTAATGTGGGGTGCAAAAAGACAAGCAAGAAAGCGTTAAAAAAGCAAAATCTTTTACAATGCTCTCTCCAAAAGATGAGCCTACAAAAGTTAAAAACAATAATAAAGAAAATTGCTATGAAAAAGAAAAAGTTTGAATGATTTACCAGACAAACACACAAAATCGAACTTTATAGAAGAAAATATTTACTTTAAGGAAGGATCCCAATTTTGTTTTACATATGATCGGAGCTAAACTAAGATGAAGAGTTTGTATACTGTCTATGTGCTGTAATAACACTAGTTTATACACAAAATGGAACCTATTATAAACGATTCATGCAAAACCTAATAATTATTTTATACACAATATAGTTTTTACACCTTATATATACTCTACGAATCAGCAAATCTTAGACCAATATAAAACGAAGAGAACTACATTTTGATTGGAATGACGAAATCTTACGTTAAATGTTTTATTTGATCCTATAAGTCGCACAACGTATTCAAATCGTCGATTAGTTCTAGATGATAACACAAGAAATACACTACTAATTCAAAATATATGATGTTTTAATTAAAGCATGCAGATTAAGAATTCATTTTTTACAAGTTCAACCAATCAGAAACAATATTATATAATATAAAATACTAAATTAATATAAAAATTACATAAAAACTTGAAAACATCCTATATTATAAAACAAAAAACTTCTCTAAAATATCTTATATTTTGAAACGGAGTGAGTATTCATTATACATTATTTGAAATTTGTTGTTGGTTCATACGATCATAGTGTAATTGAATTTAGTAGTGTATGGTAACTTATTGGGAGTCAAAGTTACGTGACTTTGCTTGCGTCTGATTTTTGACTGTCAGAAAAAATATATAATTGATGTCATAGAAGCAAATCTTTTGCCGCCCCTACTCACACATCATATAATAATTTCTCTTTTTTTATATAATCAATAAAAACAGAAAAAATTATACAAGACACAACGAAACAAGATCCTTGACACTGGCGAAGCATGTGAAATAAAACTGAATAGATAAGTTTCTGAAAATTATAAATTCCGGCGATAATTAGAGAATATTATCCTACCGAATTAAAAATCATTCTCTCATAGAAAGATGAAACACTCTAGTGAAACAAGAGGGTTCTCAAACGTGTCGCTTGGGGCAGTATTGTAATTCCCGACAGAACCGGGCCACTTGTGATGATGACTACAATCTTGCTCCGACACGTTCTTATTCAAACCGGGTCTGACCCGACCCGGAGACTGGCTTATTTTCCTCGTTGCTACACAACTCTCCGTACTCTGTTGACTCCGAGTTGGACCCATCACGACGGACCTGTTCATCGCCGGCGACCTGGACCTTCTCTCCGATAATTCAGGCGGATCTCTCTTGCACGTACCAGACGGAACCAGTCTCACCGAGCCAGCTTCTTCTTCTCCTTCGGTGTTTCTCTTAAGAGGAGACATATCAGTTCTCCGGGTCGGATAACCAACCATGACCCGGTTCCGAGATTTCGCCGGAGATCTCTGTCTAACTACTCCCTGAGGTTTCATCTTCTTCACTTCTTCCTCGTCGTACTTCTTCACGATCGAAAGCAAACTCTCGCTCAAACTACTACACACCTCCGAAACCTCTGATCCTTTTTCCGGTTTAACAGAACCGGGCTTGGTCATAACCGGTTCTGTAGCTACGTCGTCTACGACAATTCCGGGTTTCTTCTTCTCCTCGTCTTCTTGAATCTTTATCGACGACGTCTTCTTCTCCACCGTCGAATTGTCGTCAGAGAAAGTGAGAAATGTGGTTTCGGACAAGACTTCTTTGACTACCGTCTCTTCATCGACAACGGATGGAGGTGGTGCGGTGTTCTTGCCGGAGACGAGTTCATCTTTCTGGTCAGTGGTGGCGGAACTGAGGCAACAACCCATAACAGAGGACGGTGTCGTTCAAGTGGAAATAATGAGATTTTAGTAACTCTTTTTTTTGGTGCTGTGTGATGATGGCAGCAGAGCAGAGCAGAGTGAATGTGAGAAGTGAGAGAGATTTTTTTGGGTATTTATTGGCATTAATATTTTGGATCAATCTAGAGTGACTAGTGTAACAAACTAATTTTCACCAAAGTTGTTGTTACAGTATTTATTTTATTCATAACAGTGAAACCAATAATGTTTTACGACAAAGAAATAGTTATAACCTGAAAATGCATATTAAACTCTAGATTATTCTCTAGCACACATGTAATAAATTAGTAGATTTTCTAAAAATAATTTAAAATGTCTAATTGACGTTTTTTTAAGAGCAAAGATAATAAGGTTTTCTTTTGTCATAAGTTGTTGTACCAAATGGGCTAAGTCGTTAACAACACAACAGCCTTGAAGTAAACTAAGAAAAAATGACCAGTAAGTATGAGTGTTATGCTCGTAAAATACTGCTGTCGTTCCGATTTCGAGTACATCAACATACCGTGATATGATTG
The DNA here is from genome assembly GCF_000633955.1 of Camelina sativa. NCBI lineage: Eukaryota > Viridiplantae > Streptophyta > Magnoliopsida > Brassicales > Brassicaceae > Camelina > Camelina sativa. The sequence continues at coordinate 5,023,146 of NC_025698.1, read as the reverse complement.
GTGTATCAACACAATCGGTTTTAAAGAAGATTAGTTGAATGAGCTGACTTGGCTAAGGAGGGCAGAGACTCTTTCTCATTTAGAAGTGTTGCCGTTGAAGTTATTCTCTTTAAATACAAGCTATGTGTGCGTGGGGAGGATGATGCTTATTGTTGTTGAATGTTAGCGATGTGCTAAGTGAGAGAGTGATGTGCTCTCGTCTCTGATATTCGTTAGGTGAAGAGCTTGTGATGTGCTTGCCTTCGTCTATAGTGTGTTAGTGTTTGGGTTAGCAATAAAGAGTTAGTTACAGAGGTTACGATATCTTAAATCTATCATACCGCCATGCAAAGCATTAAAGATTGTATTATGACTTGTTTTCATTTCGAATAATGCTATACAAATTACATAGTTGTATATATATGATATTTGACAAAAGGTACAAAATCGTAAGCGAGTGGCTGAATGTGATTTTACGATATAGATAAATAGAATTATAAAAGAATTTTCTTCATGAAATGTCGAGATATATTTTCATTTTTGGACGCAAATATATACGTGCACTCTCAAATTCACATAAGCCAAACACTAGTATAAGTCAACTGTTCCGGAAAATAATTGTACAACATATGACAGAAGTACCAATTTAACATGACTAGACGAAAAGAAAAAAAATGTATATACCATTTACATAACAGTGGATATTCACATTGACTGGTGACTACACAACAAAAGAGTTACGTCTGCTTTTTAAATTCCAACAAAATTTCAGATTCTTCACTCACTTGCATTAAGATTTCACCTAGTTCGAAATCTATCTCGTTTCAAAACTACCACACTGGAAAATACTGGAATTCTAAAGCAGCACCGCATGAACGAACTCTCTTAGCTTTTCTTCTCAGCAACTACTAAGTCATTTAACAAGCAAAAAAAACAAAACAAAAAAAAAGACAGAGAAACAAGATAAAGCCAAGACAAATCTTGAATATATGCTTAAGGCATTTATAGTAAAGGGCATAACCCAGTTTTTGATCCTAATGCTATTTACACAAAATGCGGATAAAATAATCTCCCCGAACCCAATCAATGTAGCGAAATCACCGGGAGTGAAAAAAAAACAATACGAGGAAACAAAAACATCCGATGCCAAACTCAACTCAACTCAATGTGGTTGGTCGCTCGAATGTTAAATAAGCCAATGGTGAATGGTGACGGAGATGAATAAAACAGTCTTCAACATTCTTGAATGGAGTTTGAGTTGGAGGAGTCTCATGATGAGCTAGATTGATGCTGAGACTGTGAGATTTGTTGAAGAGGACAAGGCACTGGCACTGGTGCTGGATGAGCGATGAACGTAGGGATATCATCTCCTGGCATCAATACTGATACCCCGTTTGAGTAAATAGTCATCTGCAAGGAAAACAAATTAAAAAAAATCAGATACATAATAACAACACAAAATATATCCAACAGATAGAAGAAGCAAAGATTCTCAAAATGACTCTTGTTTGATTAGCCAACAAAACACAAGCAAATGAGAATTTTGAGTGGGAGAAGACAATGACAGATCTAAACATGTGTCATTGTTCCCCAACAGCAACTCAGGTTAGAATGAAGAAAAGGGCAAACACATTTTGGTCTTAAGTTTACCATTTATGGGTCCTTCCCATGTTTTTGAATGCTTCTATCTACTCTTTTCATCACATGGTTTGTTCCATATCCATCTACAATCAATCTATTTATGCCAGTGAGTCTATTAATTAAAATGACTATTTCTAACAAGAAAATAAGGTATACAAAAGAGCATCTCAATTAATAAGATCCGCTTCATTTGGGAAGAAGAACTAAATTCCAAGTTTGAAACCCATTACATCCAAGTTTATATCTTTAGTGGGATTCAAGAGACATTTGTAACTAAACTTGAGCTAGTGTTTAGTACTAAAAGAGACAGAGAAGTCTCCAAGAATCTCTAAATTACATTCAAGTTCACATATAGATTGAAATATCAATAGTCTTCAACAGATCAATCTATCCTACTTCTACTGTTATATGAGATCAGTATCAAGCAAACTCTACAACCTCCATGGAACTATGTAAAGCAACCTACTCAAGAAGATGGAAAACAAGAATAGACTCTAGAATAGGAATAGTGTTAGGTTTCAAGAAAACCTGTGGGGTCATTTGTGTTCCTAGGAAATGTCAGTCACACATGGTTTCAGAATTTGACGTTTAGAAATCGTCTTCAATCTACAACACGCATAGTTAGTATTATAGGCGTCGACATCAATCCTTACAAATCAATCTTCTTCAACAAACAAAACTTTATTACACACTTGTTTCTTGTCTCCTTGGTCATTCATTATTAACAAGGAGAAAAAAAACAGAGAGATTCTGAATGACGAAAGAGATCAATGAATGCATCACCATTTATACATACATATACATACACTCTAGTCTCTACAGTGTGTGCATGTGTGAGTGAGTGAGAGGAAAGCTTATGAGACATCTTTAAATGTTGATGATGTAAAAGCATGTGCAATGTTGGGTCTCTTTCAATACTCAAATAGTACACAGAATCAAAAAACCCAATGATGTTTTCTTCTTCTTCTGCTTTTGGAAATGGACGTGTTCACATCAAACATGATTAATGACCTCAAATATTAATCCAAAGACTGAAACTTTTTAATTAATACCAAATTTTGCTTCATTAAACACATAATTATAAATTTTAACCAACAAATTAATAATTTAAGTTTATTAGTACTTTAGTTCATCAAAAGTGTCAAACATCAGATTGTGAAAGAAGAATGAAATCTCTAAATTAGTCAACAATTTAAGAAACAGTAATTAAGTACTAAGCAAGTAGACAATAATGCGAAAATTAAGGAATTTGTGTGTTTTACGAAATTTATTCGCTGAAAATTTATTAAGACAAGAGAATATAAAGTGAAAAGACTTGCCTTGGGAGATTGGTAACCGAGTTTAGTTGCAGAACCATTGTGAAACCCGACCCGAGGATCCATACCCGAAAGGACCCGACTTGAAGAGGAATCTGAGTTAGTAGTAGTCGTTGCAGTAGTGGTGGTACGAATCAGTCTCTCGAAGATAGCCATAACGAGGAACATAGAGATGAGAATAGCTGTAGCAACGAAACCGAAGGAGACAGCGTTAACTGAGTCGTCAAATTGAGATTTCCACGGCTCTTCTCGCCGGAGATTCATCGGAGCTCCAATAGGTGGCCATTGTTCGTTCAAGTTCGTCTTTAGATTCGAAAGGTCTCTCATTTATGTGTAAAAAGAGGTGAAGAAGCTTCAATGTTCTTCGTTTGTAGCGGTGAAACAGAGAGAAAGAGAGAGAGAGAGATGAAGAAAGAAGGAGAAGGAGAAAGAGAGGAAGCAAGTGGGGCTAATATGTGAGAAAGTGAAAGTTTTGGGATTTTAAGAGAAAAGTTTGAAAAATAAATAAAAAAATTGTAACTTTTCGGGGACACACATGTTGTCCTTTATTGCACAGCTTTTCTCGAAACCAAAAAAAAAAAAAAACTTACAAAGGGAATAGTGTGATTTTTTTGTTAAGTAAAGTAATTAAGAGAATCTTTGAGCTTTTACTTTGAGCCATGACGAACACTTTGTTACCTATTAAAGACAGGCGTGACTCGATCATTATTTTTTTTTTAATTAACATAATTGGTTAATCCTTAAAGTACACACACACACTACACTACAGGGTCTGAGTATAAAAGTGAACATTTTGGGTTATTTTTTTTACTAAATTAACACTAGTAAAAAACATTTCCACTTCAAACCTCAACACTTTACTTTACAAGGTCATCTTGTCGACGACCCATTGTACAACTCATCGTGAAGTCATGTAATCCCAAACTCGATATCAAAACATGCAATAGATGTTGAGGTTAAACTGTTATTATAGACATAGATATCGAGTAAAAATACAATACATGTATAAAGAAGACCTTTAATAAAATAAAAAAATACACGTGTAAAGACTTTACAAGACAAGTATAGTCTTTTGAATCTCTTATTTCAAACATTGTAAAGATGAACCTAAAACACTTAATACCAATAATAAGTCTTTTAATTCTTGGTACTAATAAAATCTAAAAGAAACGAAGTATATCTATAGTTTTTTTTTTTTGTGTGTGTGTGTGTGTAGAAACAGTAAAAATAAAAAAAATGATCTCAACAACAAACGAAATTTTAGTATATCCGATTTATTTGTCAAAATTCTGATTTCAAATTTCAAAATGAGTCAATCACTAAAAAATGTTTGAATTTTTGTTTAATAAGTATTTTACACAAGATTGTGGATTTATTTACACTCTTTTGAAGTTATTAAAAAAAAAAGGAATGTTAAATTCTAAAGGAAAAAAAAAAAAGAATATTATTGATTCGTTAAGATACTAGCAGACAAAGACCAAACAGTTGAACAATAAAATAAAAAAAGAAGGAGAAACAGAGTATCCGAAAATGATGTTTTGAGAGGCACTCTGCCCAAAGTTCCTTCTTCTTCTTCCTCTTCCTCTGTTATATCTCTTTCTCGTGACCCCCAATGTAAATTCCTCCCACGTATTCAACCCCCCCAAATACATCAAAAAGCTGCTCACTTTTTCCTTATATCCAACCTCTCTTCCCTTCTTCTCCAAAAAGACGTTTTATACATAGCTTTGATCAAGAAAGTTTTTAAAAAAATGAGATTAGAGGATAGATTCGAGGTGGTGAATCAGTACCGGAAAAAGATGTTCCAGAAGGTGAAGGCCGCGGTGAAGAAGACGACGAAGAAGAAGAAGAAGAAGCAAACCATGTTTCAGTATGATCCTTGGAGTTACGCATTGAACTTTGACGACGGAGTAGAGAATCCTCAGAGAGTCTCCGGCGACTCTAATAAACTCCACAAAATCACTTTGATTTATGTTGTTTATGTCAATTTTTGACCTTGTCAAATCCCCCTCTCTCTCTCTCTCTTATTCCCTTTCTCTCCATCAAATGCATGTTATATCTTCTTTCTTTCTTTATTTGTCTGTTAGAATATTTTTTTTTCAGTGTACTGCAAAAGGTCGAAAGCTACTATCTCGACAAATCATTAGTTCTTTCTTCTCATTTCGAACCAAGCTTCTAAAAATCGATTTTGCTTTTGGTAACACTTTTTTGGTGCTTAGCTTTGTGAATATTCCAATGTAGAGACCGTAATTACTTATATTGACCACTTTGGAAAAACAACGAGACATTTTTTTGGGTAGTAATCCCTGTGTAAGTTCCAACGTTCAAAAATAATACTAGTAAGAAGTAAATTAACTTTCTATTGACCATTATGATAAACAACTACATATGAGATTTTTATTGTGTGTAAGAATTATAAATCTCGTTTTAAGTCTAGTTATGCTCTGGAAAATGCTTTGAAATTCGTTAGATGAATGCATGATACTATAATTAGATAAGATCAAATCACCTTAAATTTTATGTTTATCCACAAATCACCTTCTTGAAGTAGAAACTAGCTAGAAACACCATTGACTCGCACCTAACATTCTTCTAAATCATGATATTCCTTTTGGACAAATTAGTTTTGCAACTATCTTCTTAGGTGAGAGAGAAAGAAAAGCAAAGCCCAGAGGTTTTAAAGTACATTGAAGAACAGTGCAATAAGGAGACAAACAAGCAACTTTTTTAGTTAGTAGGTCAAACACCCCAACAAACTTCAAAACCAATTCAATAGCCCCCTTCACAGGTAGCTTTCTAGGAACCGTACCATGTTGGAGAATAAAAGCTTAACCAGTAACCTACATATATTTCTTTACTGCTACCACCAAGTGGTCCAATATTTCCCATTAGAAAGCAAAATGCCTTTTATCAATAAGTGCAATGCCAAAAACTTCATCTCAATCAAAATATACAAAATATGAAGCAATGGTCTCCTCATGTCACATTTCAGGTTATATCTCACTATATATGTTCCCCTTTGGCGCAGAGCCTTTAGTTGCTGAAAGAGGTGAAGAATCATTCTGATGTGTTTATGACTGTAACCTGGCCAGTGGGCAAAACAGTCATGCGTGGATACTCTAACTCTTCATCCAGTTGCATCTGAGTCCAATTCAGCATCTTCAACAAGTGTTGAAGTTTGGGATCTGTTTATTCACAAACATAAGACAATCATCGAGTTAGTACATTGACAGTTTCAAGAGGCAATCTGAAACAGCACATGTGGGATACTAAAGAATGTAAAAAACAGTTGTCTCACTGTAATTATGCAAGTTTTTTGGCATCATAAACAATTGATCCTACTAATTTGCAAATGAACAGTGCTAGAGGTTTTTTTAGCTCATTGTTGTAATTGCTGTCTTAAGCCATAACTTAAGAAGTTGAGCACTTACATTTTTCACCAGTCTGACTTATAAGAATCGCTGCTTCTACTTCGGCAGCTGTCTTCAACCGCTGTGAATTGGTAAGAAGCGCTCTCAGAGTCATCGGGCAGCTAGAGGTAGTAAGGTCTTCATAACCGAGCAACATAAGAGTTTTTTCCAATTCTTCCAGAAACACCCGCTGCATAAGATGTAAAAGGTTTTATCTTTTATGACAAGTGATGTGTCAGTATACACATAGATGCTTTACACATAGATAACATCATCTTTAACGATTGAAAACTAAGTAAACTATTAAGCGTATGATCATGACATTAAGATATATGGATGAAAGTCCAAAAAGATGAATCAATGTGGTTTATATAATTAACGGGTTAAGTGACCTACGTTCTGTTCTCCAAATGGTTTAAGCTCTTTCTGAGCAAACTCCAAGGCCTCATCAGTAGTCCCCAAGCGGATTATTTCTATCAACCTTTGCTGATTAAGGACAAAATTCTCCTTCAGTATCTGCAAATAGCAAAGAATCTCATGTGGTGAGAAACTGTGACCAATTAGGAATAGAAAAGCAAAAACAGATCACACACATGTCCAAGCGAAACTATAAGTTTCCATGAAAATGTGACAAGCTCCCTCCCTCCACCAATACTTATCTTAAAAAATCAATCGATCACAAATGTACCTCAGGGTTTAAAGCCTTCAGATTCTCAACAGCAACTTCAAGATCTCCGCTTTGGATAGCCTTGACAACAGCCAGTCGGCCAGCGATACTCGCAGAATCTACCTCTGCTGTTTCTTGATAAGGAATCATAACCATAACACACTAACACACAGCAGCACTACAACGAAGAAACTCAAAAAAAAAGAGATACGCTTAGTTCCAGACTCTTTTTCGAATTTCTCCACAGCTTCTAGATAACCTTCAACCACAAACAAATTCATAACGAGTCTGTTCACTTCTTCTTTCTGAATCTTCACAGTTCTCAGCAACCGCTCCCAATCTTCACTCGTTATCGATTCTTTCGATGATTCCTAAAACCAAGAAAAAAGGATTTTCAGTTCATCCAAATTCACATTCATCATCAAACTCGGATACAAAGAAAAACAAACCGATGAAGACGAAGATCATTACCGTATATCCTTCAATATCTATTATCTGAATAAGAAAAAACGAAACCAGATACAGAGTTACATTAGTTATCCTCACTCTTGATATGTATGACCACATCCCATACAAAGAAAAACAAAATCGATGAAGATGAATAGATTAATTACCTCATCATCTTCGCTATCTGCCATCTGAACAATTGAATTTTCCCGAGAAAATGTTCTCTCAAATTTGACCCTAGAAAATTCGCTTCGCGACAAACAAAGAAAGACGAGTATCGAGGTCTTTTAGTCAAAAGATCGAGCAGGATACAATAGTTTGCGTAAATTCTAAGAAATATTAGTGCGGAGACGAGTTTTTCCGGGAAAATTGGCGAAATTTTCCGAGTAAAAGTACCTGGAGAGTGAAGGATTGCTGTGAAAACGGTTCGTGCGGTTTCTTTCTTGTGCGATTGCCTAAGAAATTTCAATCATCTCTTATTTATATACATAAATAAACCGGGTTTTGGTCGAACCATAATTTACCGAGCGGTTTAAATACTAATAAGATTGGTTTAGCCGTTTAAGTATTAATTTCCAACAAGTAGGAAACAGATGGTTAAAACTTTCAGATATGTTTAGAGAAAAAATCTACTCATTTATTAATTGATACAATAATAAGGAAAACTAAACCCACTTTACTGTTTTGACAAAAGAGGTTAATTTATCTAAACTTTTTGGTCAAACCTGTAAACAAACATTAATGGTGTGCAGGCGTGTAGAAGATTAGGAAAAAAACAAGATATGAGTATAGAAAACGTTAAGAAATACTGTATGATCAATGCTTTTTTCATAAGCAATTTACTTTTTTTTTTGTTTTTGAAGTCAGCAAATTACTTTGATTGGTTAGTAGAAAACATTAATCAAATGTCGGCTCATGATTAATAATACTAATAAACAATGACCACCACCAATAGTAACAATCAAACAAAAGAAAAAAGAAAGAAGCCAACTTCTTCGACCGTTTCTTATTTTAAATCTGCGTCTCTTTCGCTTACCTTTTCTCCATTCCGGAGAGAAAAAAGAAAGGAAAAAAAAACAAAGGAACCTCACCACCGGCACTATAAAAGTCGCGTGGATCATCATCCTCCTCCCTAACTACTCTAGAACCTTCTTCTGACTAAAAATTCATCGTTTTCTAAACCTATACTCGCTAGTTTTTTTTTTTTTTTCCCTCCCCTTCGAAATCGCAAGTCTCTCTGTGTTCGCGTGTCGGCGATTTCGTGTTTGACTAAAGCTTTCCGGGAGAAAAAAATCTCTTCTCTGAGTGTTGGATTTTGGTGGATTTAGGTTTTTGTTTCGATTTTTACAGCCTTAGGGTTTGGGTTCGTGATGAGTGAGAAGGATTCTGTGTTCCAGCCTCGTGATTCGTCGCTGTTAGAGGATGATTCTTCTACAGGCTTTGGATTTGGAGCCGAAGACGAGGATCTTATGGTTGACATTGAATCGATTTATCGGATTCTCGACGAGGATCCTACTTCTGTTGAGGTATGGTTCGGTTAAGTCTATGTGGTTCAAATGCTTACTTAATTTCTCGATTATAGTGATGGAGACTTAAATTTTTGAGTTATTACTTCCAGGTTAGTGAAGAATTGGTGACTCCGGTTGGTTCATCTGTTGTAGAGTCTGGTGAGCTTAGGAACACGCTGATGATGCAAAGTGGTTAGTAGACGTAGTGAGGAGTACTCTTTTGTTTATTTCTTTTAATTTCTCTGTAAAAACTTTGAATATTGAAGTGTGGAATTAAGTTCAGTGTTTTGATTTTTTTGATTATATATGTTTCTTGCTTAGGATCTCAGGCCACTGATTGGTTTCCTTACCGGGATATGTATGGTCCTGGAGCCTCGCAAAGTGTAATACCAGAACCAAGTTCATTTTCTGACCCTGGGAATGGAGGACTGGAAGCAGATGCGACTTGTTTCTATGACTATGGTGGCGATGTGGTCTACTATCCTGAAAATTTTGAATATGGCACTGTATCCAACCTGGATGACATGACAATTGATTCCAAATGTATGAACCTTCTCTGTGAAGTTTTTAGGTTTTATTCTCTTTAAATTTTCATGTTCCCTATCATTTGGAGCTAATATCGAGAGATTTTCTCACTGATTTTTACATCATATTGCAGGTATGCCTTGCAGCCCCACTATGATGACTCCCTATTTCAATACCTTATCTGGAAATGACTCAGGAATTGGAGCTATGCAAAATTCCTCCCTGATGTCTCATATCTCTCATGATTCCAGTCATGTTACTGATTGTGCTGATAATTGTGCCTCTTCTGGCCATACAATAGATGCATCCCTGTCCGAAGTCTCCCTTAGTTACACATTCCAGTTCCTTCCCCAAAAAGAAGAATTTGTCAATAAAATGGAGAGTGGATTTAGGGAGTGTCAGTCAGATGATGCAAGCTGGATGGTTTTTGACAGACGTGTAGGACTAGATAATGGAACTTCAGAGAGGTACTCTGGGCTTTATGTAAGCAGTGAAAGAGAACTCAGCATCCAATGTGAAAACATTCCTCCAGTTATCCCTGCTTGTGTCAAACTATATAGCAGTTTTGATGTTCATGGAGTTGATAAGGAGCTTGAGCAGCCTTATAATTGTTCAACCAGCTTTGAGGAGAAGAGAGAAGTCCATGTGAAGGTTCAACCAGAGCTTGAGTTGGAGAACACGGTTTACAGTTCAGTTCCTGAGAACTATAGTATATGTAATGATGCTCATACAGTTGAAGGAACGACTTTGCAATGGTCTGGTGGCTCTAATTGCGCAACCTCCTATCAGACAGATGTCGGGGATGAATACTCGTTTATGGCACCCCTGACTTCTTTCCCTGGCCAAGTTATTGACGGCAGAAGCTTCTATAATTGTTTTGATTCAGATGGTTGTTTGCAAAACGTAGCAGAACCTGACCCAGTAAAATCTTGCACTGAGTATTTGGATATTCTGGTAGGAGACGAGGACCATGAATATATTAGGAGGGCAGGCTTTAATCTTTCTAGTTTCAGCTCTGGAACAGTTGAAAGTCCATCTAAACGTATACCCGATCGAGATGATGATTCTGAGATCCATAAAATAGAATCTTGTGGTGAATTTGTTAATCTACACCAATATCTGGATGTGCAGACACCAGTGTTTTCTTCAGAACATTCTACAGTTAGTCGAACTTCTAATCATTGTGGAGGCTTGAAGTTTGAGTCAAACAAGGAAAACATGATCCTTCATGCTGATATGCAGGTTAGTGGTGTTTAAGCGTGTAAGCCCTTTTCTCAATTGTCCCATGTTTGTTCTTTTTTATACCTTTCTCGCCCAGACACACATACTCAGTTCCTTTATGAAGTTTTCTTGATATGCGGGAGCTTATTATTATTATTAAAGTTCTGTTCTTGTGTTCTGTGCATGAGGTATTTATTTAAGTCTTCTGATGTTGGTTGCATGTGTGATATAATGCCAAACTGCCTCTTATGAGTTTATCCCGTATTATCCCTTTCTCCTTATTTTGTTTCAGTTTCATTAGGTCTAACGATTGCTTGAAATAACAGGATCTTTCTCAGCCTATTTCTGAAGCAAAACCTCCTGACGGTGTCTTGGCAGTTTCGCTTCTTAGACATCAGGTTTGTATTTTATTAGATAAGTAGTAACATTCCCTGTAGATGTTTATAAGACAAACTGTAGAACTCAGTTTTTTGCGTGTCTAATTCTTAAGTGTCCTTCTCTTTGCTTAACTAAGATGATTTAGGCCTGAATTGTGGAAATGAATTGACATGGTTTCTCCAAGTTGATATACTTAGTGTAGATCCAATTTAACCATACATTACACATGAATAGCGGATTGCATTGGCGTGGATGTCCCAAAAGGAGACTAGCGGGAACCCATGTTTTGGGGGGATTCTTGCTGATGATCAGGTTATATTTCTACTGTTGTAATCTATATCATGTTATCAGTTACAATACATTCAACACAACAAACATTGATCTTACTAATTTTTCTTGTGTAATTATCTTCTTTTGCAGGGACTTGGAAAAACAATTTCCACCATAGCGCTTATATTGACAGAACGGTCTACACCTTCTCTACCATGTGAAGAAGATTCAAAGAATAGAGGAAGCAATCCATTTGATCACTCTCAAGCTGTTTTCAGTGAAAAAAAAGTCGCCAAAGATAGTTTATGCAAGATGAACGGAAGGCCAGTTGCCGGAACTCTTATTGTCTGTCCCACTAGTCTGATGAGGCAATGGGCTGATGAATTACGCAAGAAGGTTACTCTTGAAGCAAATCTCTCTGTTCTTGTATACCATGGTTGCAGCAGAACAAAGGATCCTAACGAGCTAACTAAATATGATGTTGTCATCACTACATATTCCCTTGTGAGCATGGAAGTCCCGAAACAGCCTCTTGATAAAGCTGATGAGAAGGGTGGCATACATGATGGTGGAGTCGAATCTGCTGGTTTTGGCTCAAACAAAAAGGATCCGCCAAAATCTCAAAAGAAGGGCACAAAGAAGAGGAAACATATGGATTGTGAACCTGTTGTGTTTATGTCTGGTCCTCTTGCGCAAGTTTCATGGTTTAGAGTTGTTCTAGATGAAGTTCAGAGCATTAAGAATCACAAAACCCACGCTGCAAGGGCATGTTCAGGCCTTCATGCTAAGCGTAGGTGGTGTTTGTCTGGCACTCCTATCCAGAATTCAGTTGATGACCTCTACAGCTACTTCAGATTCCNAAACAAAAAGGATCCGCCAAAATCTCAAAAGAAGGGCACAAAGAAGAGGAAACATATGGATTGTGAACCTGTTGTGTTTATGTCTGGTCCTCTTGCGCAAGTTTCATGGTTTAGAGTTGTTCTAGATGAAGTTCAGAGCATTAAGAATCACAAAACCCACGCTGCAAGGGCATGTTCAGGCCTTCATGCTAAGCGTAGGTGGTGTTTGTCTGGCACTCCTATCCAGAATTCAATTGATGACCTCTACAGCTACTTCAGATTCCTGAAGTATGATCCTTATTCTAGCTACCCAACGTTTTGTGAAACGATTAAGAACCCCATCAGTAGGTACCCGATGAAAGGATATCAAACGTTGCAGGGTATCCTGAAGAAAATAATGCTTAGGCGAACCAAAGGTCAGTCTTCTTAATTCTTATTATAAAGCTAAATTTCCGTAGATGTTTCATGAAAGTTTTCTATGGGTTTTAACTAGTAAAATCATTAGATACACTTCTTGATGGAAAACCCGTAATCTCTTTACCTCCAAAGTCCATTGAGTTGAAGAGAGTGGACTTCACCAAGGAAGAACGTCATTTCTACTCAAAGTTAGAGTGCGACTCTCGTGATCAGTTCAAGGTATGGCTATGGACACATGTAGAACATGGATACGCATACATTTTATGACCTCCCATGGGTGCTACTTTGTCTATAATGATACTGAAGGCTGATTCTTTGTTTATACGTAATTGAATTGTCAGGAATATGCAGATGCTGGAACGGTGAAGCAAAACTATGTAAATATATTGTTGATGTTGTTGCGTCTTCGTCAAGCTTGTGGTCACCCTCTTCTAGTATCCAGTACGACATGGACTTCCTCAACTGAAGTGGCTAGGAAGCTTCCATATGATAACCAAACCTTTCTTCTACATCGCTTAGAAGCTTCACTAGCAATTTGTAGTATCTGCAATGTAAGATTCTCGACTCCTCAATAATACTTTAAACTCAAAGGCACTGCTGTGGATTCTTGAGTTGTTATCTCTCGTATTTAGATATCAAGTTACTTTATGTTCACCATGAGTTTCTTATTCTGTGTCCCTTCTTCACTTATAGGGTGCACCCAGAGATGCTGTTGTTTCAATTTGTGGTCACGTTTTCTGTAAACAGTGCATTTGCGAATTCCTTACTCGCGATAATAATCAATGCCCACTGTCATACTGCAAAGCCGGACTTGAAATTTCATCATTATTTTCCAGAGAAACACTGGAAAATGCTATGCTTGGCTTGCATAAACTTGATGCTCCATGTGATCGTACCACTTCAGATCCTGTTGGGAGGGAGGAGCCTTGTATTGAAAATTTTCCATGTGGTTCATCCAAAATCAAGGCTGCTCTAGATATCTTGCGATCACTGAGCAGGCTACCTAGTCCGAAGACTGTAATGAATGATCAGAGCTCTGAAAATGGAGAGAATAATCAGAAGCTTGACAAGTCATCCAGTTTACCTGCAACTCCAGCAAAGAGTAGCGTGGATAGTCAGGTTAAGGTGGTTGGAGAAAAAGCCATTGTGTTTACCCAATGGACAAAGATGCTGGACCTGCTTGAAGCTTGTCTTAAGAGTTCGGGTATTCAGTATAGAAGGTTTGATGGAAAAATGACGGTAGCAGCTCGAGATGCAGCAGTACAAGATTTTAATACTCTCCCTGAGGTATGCAGCTCAAGATCATCTTTTTGTCTTAGACATGAGAATAGAGATATACTGATGACTGGCTTTTTTACATTAGGTTTCTGTAATGATAATGTCTCTCAAAGCTGCTAGTCTTGGGCTAAACATGGTGGCAGCTTGTCATGTTCTGATGTTGGACTTATGGTGGAACCCGACCACTGAAGATCAAGCAATTGACAGAGCACACCGTATTGGACAGACACGATCAGTAAAAGTGGTGCGGTTCACAGTAAAAGACACAGTTGAAGACCGCATATTGGCCCTTCAGGTCTGTTCATCATTTCTGCAACGTTTTTATGTTTTTAAATTTTAGTTTCTACTAGCTAAGTTATCCTCACAAACATTAAATTGCCACAGCAAAAGAAGAGAATGATGGTAGCTTCTGCATTTGGAGAAGATGAAAAGGGTAGTCGGCAATCGCATCTCTCTGTGGAGGACTTGAACTATCTGTTCATGGCGGATACTTGAGAATCTTTTCTGACAAGCTCAGGTACATATAGTATAGAGTTTTCCGGGTTTGCGTTGCTTTTTTAGCAGAAGAGATCTTCTGAACTAACTTCAGGTTTGTGCAAACATGGAAATAGAAATAAGGTAGCTTTGCTTTGGATATAGAATGAAATTGAGCATTATAAGAAAACTCTGTAAGAACAATGAGATTGATCTATACATCAATGTCTAGTCACTTACCCAAATACCGTTTCATGATAAAATATGACTATACAAGCATTACAGCAACAATGACAATGAGTTCCATCAAACATTGGTTTTGTCTCCACCACATCTATCATTCAACCAACTAACAATATCCTTGCGAACAATGTCAATGTTGTCATCGGGTTCACCGAACAACATGGAATGCATCATCCCTTGGTAGATCTTCAATGTCTTGTCTTTGCTCTTAGCATCTTCGTACAGCTCTCTGCTCACTTCAGGATCAGTGACAACATCTGCACTTCCGTGCACAACAATGAAGGGAATGCTCACATCTTTTAGCTTCTTCCCTAAGTAATCAGTAACCCTAAGCAGCTCCATTACTGTACCTAACCTCGGTTTCTCACCGTACCTCATCGGATTCCTCTTGGCAATCGGTTTCTTCTCTTCCACTTTGATCGATTTCTCCAACAGATCTTCCGTCGGAACAATCGCCCAAGTCGGCAAGAATCTGGAGATCATAATCAGAAACTGATCAATCGGCCATTTAGGTCTCACCTTGTCAGAGATTTTACACATGGGAGCCACAAGAACCGCTCCATCGAACCCTAACGGATCAGCGAAATGGATCAAAAGACAAATCGCTCCGCCCATTGATTCTCCAAAGAGAAAGCGAGGTAAGCCATGATATTTAGGGTTCTGCTTAATCGAATTGAAGAACGAGATGATGTCATCGACGACTAGATCTACGGAAGGAACATAGGCGCGGACACCGTCAGATCTGCCATGACCTTCGATGTCGAGAGCGAAGCAAGCGAAACCCATCTGAGCCAGAAAGATGGGAGTGGACTGGAAAGTCCAGCTGACGTCATTGCCGTAGCCATGGACCATGAAGATGAGACCACGTGGCGGCGAAGAGGAAGAGGGAAGCCATGAACGAGTGAAGAGGTTGAGACCTCGAGGAGAAGTGAAGAAAGATTTGGAGCCGATGATGCCTTTGAGGTTGAAGTAGTCTTCTTCTGAAGTCTCTCCCCAGAAGTTGATCTCCGTTGTTTCTAGTTGCTGATCAGACATCGAGGAGAGAGAGAGATTAGTGTTTTTTTTTCTGAGATTTTGTGTTTTTGTTGGTGGTTTTTGGATGAAATTGTTTACGGCGTTTTTTACTTACTGTCGTTTGCTTTTGGAAAAAAAGTCGAAAAGTTTTATTTTTTGTTGGTCTCGAAACATAATAACACTGGAACAAAAACAAAAATCTCTCACTGAGACAGAGTCTTTCTCAACTGAGGAAAGGAAAAAAAAGAAGTAATCTTGGCTTCGAAGAGCAAAACAAGTTGGGCCTAAAAGAAAACAATAAAGCCCAACAACGATAAGTTTCAGACAGTGTGCTGCGACAAAGGGAAAAAGACTGAAGACGACGAAGTGTCTTAATCAACCTCAGGGCTCCGTACAAACGCGTTAATGAAACTAACATGTCATTACGATATGCGGAGAAGGAGAGGGGAACGACGATTCTTCTCTGAATCTACAAAAACTAATTATACTTTTTTGCCCCAATTAAGACTTGAGAGTAAGTATATATATACACTAAGCTTGGATTGTGAAAGTAACACTACGTACAACTACTATACCGTTATAACCCAAATAAACTTGTCAATATTTTTACTACTGTTATACTTATAGTAACTATATCAATAACAGAGTTAGATAAACTCGAATATATATATATATATATATATATTGATCATAGGTTGATAAAATAATAGTTAGGGTTGATAGATATTTTTTAAAGCTTCAATTTTTTATGTATTTTCTTGTCAACTATATATTTGCAAACGAACAAAGTGCTTAATTTACAACAAAAGAAAAAAAAAAGATTCCATAACCTATAAAAAAAATCTCGTGTTTGTTTGTGGGAGCTAGAGTGGATATAGTCAAAAAAGCTTTCAAATGAAACTTATGTTTATGCGCACTTTCAATCTTTGGATGGATAAGAATAACTGGTAAAAAGTAAGATTTCTTGTAATACTTTGACCATCCCTAGTGAAGTTGGAATTCATCTAATCCATGTCTCGTCCAATGGTGTTGTCACATGACAACTCATCTGATCGCGCAAAGTTATCTCTCAATACGTGTTTTGTAAATATCTTTGTTTGTTGACCCCAAAAAAAACACTCTGTTTCTCTGCATGCATGGAGTGCATGACTCACGCATTAGCGTATAGAAACTTAACACTTCACGAGTTTCGATTGGATATGTGGACAGCCGAGTCTGAATGTGACAGTTGGTATTGTTCTAAGGTAATTCGGCGTGTACTAATAAACTAAACCTAATAGAAATGTCTAAAACGTTTTTCTAAAACCAGGTAAAATTTACTCCAAAAATAGTTTTCTTTTTTTTGTCTAAACAGTTTATCGCTCAACTTTTTTCGAGCACTCGACTCTGATAAACATAACATGACAAATGTGATGAGTAAGAGAATACGAATATATAGAACCTAAGAATTTAAATATATATGGACGAATAATGTAATGCAGTAAATCCGGGTTATGTCATAGAAATGGCTAAGGAATGTAGCATATAGAACCTAAGAATTTCTAGTTGGGTCCAATCGATGGGAATTAAAAACTCTTAGGGCATGTCTCTAGTAGACTAGCAGTATGTTGTTTAGATTCCATATGCTCTTATAATCCTTCAAGTACTCATTGTAAAAGGTGGAACCTATACCTTCTATCTATAATAGTGACGATCAAACATTTCATCTTCTCCCTTTTAGTGCGCATTATTATACAACATTAGCATTAATTATCTCATGTCGTCTCTGCTTATGTTCCGTTGTCAATAGATAATCTTTGTTTTTTGCTCTTTCAATAAAAGGAATCTACCGACAAACTTGTGACTAGTTTATGTTCTTTATCTTAATGTCTATACCAGTAAAACTCCATAGAAACCAATCTGATTTTTTTCTTTCTGATAACATGAATCAAGAAAAGAATACATATTTAGAGATTAAAAAAAAAAAAAAAATTGTAGTATAGTACTTTCAAAAGTCAATTAAAACATATCGTAATTCCAAAGATCTGTACATCCCACCTAACAAAATTATTTTTTCCAAAGCATTCTCAACCAATTCTCCACGAAGTAACCCTGATAAGAATCAACATATCTTATTTAGGCGAAGCTAGCCTAGTGATTTACAAAACCAAAACTATCTCTGAAGGTAGTTAACAACGAGTCTTATAAGTCATCAACTAGTAGGAGATTGGTTATGGGATCTCTAATTAGATGGTGAAAGATTGACTCCTTAATCGTTTTCTTGATTTTCATTATCAAATGATCCATCAGTAGTATCTCAACGCGTGTCCTATTGCAGATTGTCATTATCCTAAATAATTAAAGAATACATTGACAGATTCATAATTTGTCTAGAAACATATCCCTCAAATCTTTTGGCCAATTAGGTTATTACAATTGCACATTTAAATGATATTCGTAGTTAAGTGGGTATCCATAGTTCTGAGAATCATATAAGTGGACATCCATTGGCCAATATGAACGTATGGACTCTGGTTTTACAGTTAAGGGGTCCCCATATGAACACAAACATTTTTAAATCTTCTATTTGAGTTAAGAGATATAAAATATAAATTAATTACCTAAAATTTGAAATGGCAATACAACTATTAGAAGGTGATTAGATAAATCATTAGCTTCCTATTATATAGTACAAAAATATAACCTATCGGCTAGTGGCCATTCACCAATTCAACGGATCCAAGTAGGAAAGATTAATAGAGTATTTATAATTGGAGATTACGAATCCATTTATTTATATTATTAATTTAGTCATTCCATAACAAAATAATATTTGGATTATTCACACAAATATATATATATATGTATATAAGTTTTGCAATAAATTTATGAGTTATGTACTTTGTTAGAACTCAGACATTAATAAGGTGGTGTTTTCAACTTGATATTTTAAGTGATTTGTGTAAAATTTACAAATTCTATGTTATTCAATCATTGATTTAAAAAAGTCTCATGAAATCTATTGTTATTGAACTAATGATTTAAAAATCTACCTTAAAATCTACTGTTATTGAAAACAATTATTTGTGGATTTAGATTTTAATAATTTTAAGGGATTCTGGAAGATTTGTAAGGATTTCTTTACTTTAATATATATATATATATATATGAATCCAAATCTCATTGTTTTAGTTAGGATTTGAAAGAATTTTACAATAAATCATATTAACTTGATTTGAGATTTTATGGGTTTTTATATGATTTTGGTGATTTTAGGGAAGTTAATATAATTTATTGTAAAAAAATTTCAAATCCTACCTAAAACAATGAGATTTGGATTCATGTATTTTTAACTAAAAAAATCATCACAAATCTTCTAGACTCTCTTAAAATTATTAAAATCTAAATCCACAAACTATTTTAAATAACAGTGGATTTTAAGGTAGATTTTTAAATCATTAGTTAAATAACAATAGATTTTATAAGATTTTTTAAAATTCTTGATTGAATAACATAGAATTTGTAAATTTTACACAAATCACTTAAAAGATCAAATTGAATACACCCTCTTAGAATATTAGATTGAATACATCCCCTGAACAAAAGTGGCTCAGTAAGATTTTAATTAGCCAACGAACTGCATGGATAAATTTTGAAATCTTCATATATTTCTATGTGCACTATTGTGTTATAAAAATATGAGAATAGTATACTTTATTATCTACTAAAAATTAAGTCAACATATAAAATGAACCATGTCTTATTTTCATATATTATTAATTATTCAAGATTTTTTTATATATATATTAACCATTTTTAGATAATGAAGCCCCAAAATTAAATCTCTCTTAGCTTTCAAATGCTCTATATTCGCATATGCAAGCAGAAAGTTATTCATGAATAATTTCTTGATATAGATATAAATAAACTAATGTTCAATGAGCATGTAATTTCTTACACTCTCATTCTTATATTAAGACTTTTTTTATATATATACATATAGACATTACCTTCCCAATAAAAAGACAAAAAAAAAAGAAAAAAAAATGTGTAGTCATTACGAAACGTAACATATATAATCGGGACATGATTTCCCTCTCATTTCTCATCAAAGAAAGTTGGATTCCATGTCATAACCATTCAACAAAACACTTTTGTTTTGCTTATTAGTTTTTCTCTAATCTTCGATCTGAACATGTATTATATAAACTATATATTGCTGAGACGTACAGCTGTCGATTTTAACTCTGCAATAATTAAGGAAAAAGCTAGTAGTATGCATACTTACGATTATCAAGCTAATTAGTGAACTATATAACGGTCAAGTGTATAACTCAGTTAATAGTTCAAGTTAGTTTTGACCAATACGATCAATTATAAAATTATCTAATCTATTCCATGTGTAGTGGTATAGTGGATTGTGTGCTAAAAAGTTCTTAGAGACTCCATGGTTCAATTCCTCTCGTTAACTATTATAGTGGTGGACAAAAAGGTCCAATATTTGATTTATTTTCTAGATGATTTAGATCTCTTCACCATTTAATTAATTAAGCTATATCCTATCTTTAAACGATTTGTACATCGAATTGAATTCAAGAATCCCAACGCATAAGGTTCGCCACAAAACTACATCATTCGACTTTGCTAATGATGAGGTTCCCATGAATTTATTTAACTCCTTTTTTTACATATATTCATAGAAAAATATCTACACAATTAAAATTAAAATTAAAGGGAACCATCAATTTGGAATATATACTCCATTTGCCTTTCTCTCAACACTCATCAGTCAGTCCTTGCTCGAAGATGTTGCAACGTGACATGTCTCTCTTTTTTTTTTAGGAATATCCGCATCATATATAACCTACGAGTCTATGACGTTAGCGATAGTTGTGAGAATTATTCGTCAGTTTCATGAATTTTGATAATGATATACTGGTTGATCTTGTAATCTTTATTCATATTGATGCAACATACTATTACTAAGTAATTTTTTTTCTTTCATATACAGTATCATATTGTAACTTGTAACAGTCTAGACATAATTTTAGTGCAGCAAAGCTGACTCGATTCAAACCCACACAGCGCTACTAAGTACATACATATCTGACTTCCATTTTAGTGGGCGATACATTATTAAAGACACCATGTGCTTAACAAGTATTACGAGTGAGCTTTTACATAAATCAGTCGAAATATTGAATCTATATAATCCAATGTTTTTTAAACATACAATTAGCAGCTGGATAATCTTTAATTTGTAGATCCACAATATTTATCGTTCGTTAATGCTATAACAAATTCTGGTTTGGTGATACAAAACAACATATTTTTAACCGATTAATTGATCAGTTGATAAAATTTGATATAATATAAATGAGTTTCGAACAAAAAGATTTTGATCAGAAGAGTGAGTCACATTCGGATTCAATATGCCAAAAAAATAAATAAAAAGTAACCACTTTAAAATTAGTTGGTAGACATACACTCCTAAATTGGTTTGGTATTGCAAAATCTACAGATACTCTACATTGACTTCTGAATCATACGTATTAAACCTTGATTATTGTATATGTGCATTATCTATTCCAGTTTTCCTATTTATATATTTCCTCACTAGTTAAGCAGAGCTTATGCTATTGTGGGGGTCTCTTAATCCGCCAAAATTCTTATTAGGTTAATAGGATAATAAATTAAATTTATATTACTTTTGGCCATGACGTGGTTCAAACCCATCGAAAAGAAAGTGCTTCATCCACTCTATATTAGTCAAGTATACGAATTCTCTCGAATTTGTCCCTATAAATCTTAGTTTTTAAGATGGAATTATTCGACCAACTGAACAAAAATTAAAGCCACCAATCGCCACATAGGAGTATTCTTCCATATCCACTTAAATAACTTTTAATTATTATTATTTTTTAACAAAGGCAAACAAAAATCTCATGATCTTAGCTTATAAATAGACACCCAAGTCTTAGATCTTTCTTCTCATCTCACTACAATTCTTGATATTATTTTTCACAACTTATACCTCAAATGGAGTATCACACCAAGAACATATCTAGTATATTAACTTTTTTGTGTCTTACGGCCCTTTTAATGTTAGCACCGGTGGTTTTCTGCACTAGAAAACACCGGTTTGATAGCCCTAAAAGGAGCTTGTTGGCCAACGAGCAAGACTTAGTGACAGATTTGCCTGGACAGCCTGATGTGAGTTTCAGACATTATGCCGGTTATGTCCCTGTCGATGAATCCAACGGACGAGCTATGTTTTACTGGTTCTTTGAGGCCATGGATCTCCCCAAAGAGAAACCTCTAGTCCTCTGGCTTAATGGAGGTAACTCAATCTTTTGATTTATATGCATGCATCAGCAACTATTTTATATATATTATATATGTTCTCCCTCATTTCATTCTAATTGATAACATGTGATTCTATACATTTCTTTATCAGTTACATATTTATGTTTATCCGTTTTGCTGTTTCTTCATACCAACATCAAATATAACTTTTTCAAAAAAAAAACATCAAATATAAAGGAAGTTAATTAGCTATAGTTTTGTCACTCTGTCGTTCACTGTTCCGCAAATTTATTTTCACGACAATTTTTTTTTCCTTCCAATGTTTAAACTAATCAAAGCTCTTACAATACAACCTAGTGCGAATTTTTTATAGTTTTGATGTTGTCTCATGAAAGAACACATTTAGAATATAATGATATATCATATATGTATATATATAGGTCCAGGTTGTTCTTCTGTGGGATATGGGGCAACACAAGAAATTGGTCCTTTTCTCGTGGACACCAACGGAAACGGACTTAACTTTAATCCATACGCATGGAATAAAGGTAATCTTTTTGTTTTTGTTTTGGTTTTTATATAATTTTCTTAGCATCACAAAATTTATATGTAAAAATGAAAATGACATTAAATGATGTAAAAAGGTTGATTTGCTGATGCAGAGGCCAACATGCTGTTTTTAGAATCTCCCGTCGGTGTTGGCTTTTCGTATTCAAACACAAGTAGCGATTATCAAAAACTTGGAGATGACTTTACAGGTAGGTCCATTATTATTTTTTCCTATCTTTTTACAAGTCCATTATTTACATATATATTATCTGTAGTCTTTGTCCTTAATTAGACGACGAGCTAGGAATATATATATATAAAATATAGTACGTATGTACGTCACAACATAAACTATATGCTTTATTCTCTTTTCTAATTTCTATCAGCAAGAGACGCATACACTTTTCTTTGCAACTGGTTCGAGAAATTCCCAGAACACAAAGAAAGTACCTTCTATATCGCGGGTGAAAGTTATGCAGGTAACTCATATTAAATATTTTGTATCATTTAGTATTAATTTGTCTATATAATGAGATATTGCATGCCCTTTTTCTTTTTTTTCCTTCTTTCTAGTAACGTATTTTCATCGCGAATTATTATTATTACTAGGACTCAGACCCACGCGATGTCGCATAATATTAATTATTTTGTGTGCAGGAAAGTACGTACCCGAGCTAGCAGAAGTTGTGTACGATAACAATAACAAGAAGAATGGTTCATCGCTTATCAATCTTAAGGGTATTTTGGTACGTCTAAATCTACGTGATCTTTAACCAAAAAATATCAAACAAAATGAACCAAGATTGTAGTTTAATATTATCATGCTTTTACTATAAACTTTGCATGATCGTTGCAAGTCTTGTGATTAGTATAAAATTGGGCTTAGACGACCTAGTGCACCTTTTTGCTATATAGTTGGGGAATCCGGAGACATCAGATGCAGAAGATTGGAGAGGTTGGGTGGATTACGCATGGAGCCACGCAGTGATATCGGACGAGACGCATAGGATCATAACCAGGACATGCAATTTCAGCAGCGACAATACTTGGAGCAACGATGAGTGCAATGAGGCCGTAGCGGAAGTTCTCAAGCAGTACCACGAGATAGATATCTATAGCATCTATACCTCAGTTTGCATTGGAGATTCAGCACGATCTTCTTACTTTGATTCAGCGCTATTCAAAACGAATTCCCGCATTAGCTCTAAGAGGGTACGTGTGTGTGTAACATGTGATCCTTGAAATATATTAGAAAGCTATATGAAGTCTTTTTGAAACTTAGTATAAATGTTTTTTTTTGTTCGCATGCCGTAGATGCCACCGAGGCTCATGGGTGGATATGATCCGTGTTTAGATGATTACGCGAGAGTATTTTACAACAGAGCAGATGTTCAGAAGTCTCTTCATGCGAGTGATGGAGTTAATCTCAAGAACTGGAGCATTTGCAAGTACTCTTCCCATGATTCTTATGTCTTATATATATAGTTTCTTTTTGTATATATATGAAGGAACTTGTCTGAATATTATTTTGGTTTTCTGAGATTTCAGCATGGAGATCTTTAATAATTGGACTGGTTCAAAACCATCGGTTTTGCCTATTTACGAGAAACTTATCGCCGGAGGATTAAGAATATGGGTTTACAGGTAAAGTTCACTTAAAACCATTGAAACTAAATAAAAACAGAGGAGTAGAGTGCACACTACGGCTGTATCCTACGCCAATAACCACTATACAGTATACACTATAGCTTCTTCTACTTTGGTTGGTTATAATTTAGTAACACTTTGCAAGAAAGCTAAGTTTTCTTATCCTCCAATTTTTTTAAGCCGTTGGTTTTTGGTTTCCTTTTGTGATGGGCTCAGTGGTGACACTGACGGAAGAGTTCCTGTACTTGCCACTCGGTATAGTTTAAGCGCACTCGAATTACCCATCAAGACAGCTTGGAGGCCATGGTACCATGAGAAACAGGTATCCTTGGATCTACGTAACTTGTTATGTAAATTCTTAACTTGAGTGTATGATTAGACCGGTTGAGTTTTTTAATGATGTTACAACAGGTAAGTGGGTGGCTTCAAGAATACGAAGGTCTAACGTTCGCTACGTTCAGAGGAGCTGGACATGCGGTGCCTTGCTTCAAACCAAGCAGCTCTCTCGCCTTTTTCTCGGCGTTTCTCAGCGGAGTTCCTCCTCCACCGTCGCGGTAGAGAAGCAAGTCAACCATTAATAAGATGATTTAGTAATCTAATTTTGAGTATTTTTCAAAGATTTTGGGTTTCGTTTCGTTAACTTGTCAGACACGGGATAGGAAGAGAAAAGGGATTGTAAGAGAGGAGTTTGTATGTGAGTTATATGTTACATTCTATGTGATGATCATAATTCATAATGATCAAAAAAAAAAAAACTTTCACACTTAAAATTATGTTTAAATGAAAAATAAATAGTTTTTGGTGCAATATCAATATATTGAAATCCAAACAGGTAGCTCCAAACACTTCTTTTTTTTTTTTGCACCAAAAAGTAGTAACTAGAACATCGAATATATAAAAGTAGCTTATTTCGAACTTCAGAATTTTAAGTCTTTAACTCTATTGCAAAAGATCTATTTCTTGGAATGCCCTTTTTTAATTAGGAAGGTACCAAATGGAATATGCGAAATTTCGCTTACAAGAACATACGGTCGGAGAAAAAAGTGTATCATGGATAATTTTTGGCGGTTTTGCCATCTCAAAGAGAATATAGCAGTCTAGCAAGTTTGGCTCACATTTGTTTTGGATTTTTTTGCTAATCCTCCATTTTTCATATATATAAAAATCATTGATAACCGTAGATTTTTTTCTTAAACTTAAAATCATTAGGATCGTTTCCCCCGTTGGTCAAACAAAAGCCATGAATATGATACATGATGTATCTCTCCTATGGGTAAGAATAGAGCATGATACAGCTATGATCAAAATATTCCATTTCTTATAAAATGTTTTCATCCTTACACCATACTTACTCTGTATTAAGTATTAACATTTCTTTGATATCTTTTACCCATTCAGCCACCAAATTAAATATTTTACATTCAGTATTAAAAAGTACATATATTATAATTTTTAGTCATCTTTTTTCTTTTTGTCATCTTTCCGAGTATTGATTAGGAATTTGTTACATTTGAGAAAAAAAATAAAAGATAAGGAACGTCTTGGTACATTGTGAAAGAAAAAAGCATTACACTTTGTTTTTTGGTTATCATCCTTTATCCTATAATTCACAATTCACCTGGCCAATCAAATTCAGCCACGTCAGTTTATATTTTTTTCCATTTTGAAAAAAACAAAAATTAATAATACACGATCGTGTGAAAATAAATATTTTCTGCAAAAAAAAAGCATCATGTTTTACAAGGAAACGCATAACCTCCTTTTTGTTCATCTGCAACGTTTGCTCGACAAACATAACTGCTTACATGTTACAAAAAAATCTATCCCTAATTCTACTCCACTAACAGCTCCACGTTCATGGTGGTTTACAACCGATCCATCTTCTATATAAATCCAATTTGCCTTGATTCTCTCTTCAATTTTCTCTGTATTTACCTCCTCTTCATTGTTTGTTTTCTTCTGGTTTTGCAATTCTCACGCTGGTAGATACCTTTTCTTTTGTTCATATGCATACCTTTTCTCTTGAATTCATATTAATTCTGGTTATTTTTTTTTAGTTTCAGGTTGAAGATGCCTCTGAATTTTACTCCTCTCAAATCTAAATTCTTTGAAAAAAGAATGGAAGATCAGACTTCTAATAGCCCGAACATATTGTCTTTGGGGATTTCCAAAAAAGGATAAACCAGAAGAATTTTCAAGAATGTAATCTTCTCCTTGTGGATGAAAAGGTATGTTCAAGTTCACTTATGCATTTTTTGACTATCTAATATTTACTATGTTCAACTTTTTAGTTTTTAGGCCAATGAAACAAGAAAACATATTTAATCCATGGTTTTACCATGTCATTACAAACGATCACGTCACGTTTTGCTGTGTTCTTCTAACTTAATCATGTACTAATTTTATAACAACTCCATATGACAAGTTATTTTGTTTGATTTTGGAACAGGGAAGTAGGTTACAATCCAAAACTTAACAGTGCTCTCTCTCTCGACGCAGTTATCTGGTAATCAACATCTTTTTGTTTGTGATATGATATGATCTATGATTATTCTGTGTCTTTCTCTTCATTCAAATCTCTGTTTCTATCAAACTCTGTTGCTGAATTTGATCTATTGGCAATCATATATAAATGTTAATTTTTATATATTGTGATCTGGTTTATGTAGAGCTATTTTCTGGTTGGAGATTATGTTGTTTCCCACGGCGACGAGTTGGGGTAATGTTTTCACGCTTTTTGGCCTTTTTCGTCAAATCAGTAGCTTTTGCCTCGGTGAGTGAGGTTCTTATAGTACGCTTCATTTCTTAGAGTACAAAAAACTGGTTGCCTGAGTTTTTCATTCTTAAATGATGTAAAGCATCTTTGTGTCTATATATGTCACCACTCTCTTATAAGTTACATGATTATTTTGTTTGCAAATCTAATGTAAATTCATATCCACATTCTCCTTCTAAGTTTTCATTGCAATTTTCTTACCATTCTTTTTCTCTTCAAACAGACAAGTGATAAAATATAAAAAAATAACCCTTGTGGTTGGCGACGATGTAAGTTTTTTACTTGCATGATTGCATCTCTTTTGGCATTTTAGCCAAAGCTCTTTCTAAGACTTGCGATCAAACCCGACCAGTAATCAAAAAGCTAGGGATTGTTACTTTTTAACAATCTTTCTCAATATTTATTAATGATTCCATATGTTTTTAGAATTTTCTTAAGATTGTGTTTACAAACTAAAAACCAAACAAACTATTACTATATTTCTCCGTTGGTTGTGCTTTAACTGAATCGTTCGATTCTGTTTTTGTTATTTAACATTCGTGAGTTCATCCGATTAGATGAAACTAAACGCATTATACGTTATATGATTAACTACATCTTGATTTTCGTTTTATTCATATATCAACAAGTGATCGATATCTATAAATCTTATTATAGTTTTGTCTCGTACGGAGTACGGGCTTAATACTAGTACTTTTATAATTTCGAGTCAAACAAAATAATTAATACTACCTATTTCTAAACATAGTAGAAAATAAGAAGATTTACAGAAAGTATTTAGCTTCCGCCATATGTTTGTCCAAGGTTCATGATCTTACTGCCGTAGGAACTTAGTCAAAGGAAATCATAAATTTCAGTCTAAAAAAGAAAACAAATCATAGAAATTGGGATTCTTATTATCTTTTAAGAGTTCCTCTTTTTACCTATATTACTTACTAAATTCCTCAATTTTTAGGATCCCTTCAGAAGCCAAAACTTCAACTTCCATTTCGGGAAAAAAATATTAAGAAAATCTATCCATAGATACCACGTGGCGCGATTCGATAAGTGATAAGATTCACTATGTGTCTGTGGAGCGTTAGCGTTAAATAAACACACTTAGCTTCACACTTTTTATCACAACACTAAAATTAAGTCTATGTAATTATTACAAGCAAAGTATACTACCAACAAAACACTTCCAGTCTTCTCTCGTTTTCTCCGCTGATGAGTGTGAAAACCTGTAAAGTTGAGGTAACGCAATTTCTCGAAGCTTATTTTTTGATATCTCTCTATTGGTTTCTTATTTATATATGCTATTTGTTATCAACTTTGTTACAGCCTGTTAAAAGGCAAACATCACTAATTAGAAGTAGCAAGACCGAACAGCAGGATGTTAAACCTTGTTTGGTTTCTTCATCATCGCCATCGACCAAGTCTCCTAGACCTCCGTTCGTGAGCCAAAAAACTTCAAGACGTGTTGCTTCGTCGGCGGAAGAAATCAAGAATCATGCTCATAGAGAAGCGACAAAGGTATCGAGTTCGAGCTGCGGATCAAACAAATGGACAGGCACTTTCATTCTCATGGTCGAGCTTCGAAAAAAGATAATCACATTTAGAACAATCATTGATCTCCCTCCTCTTACCGGTTATCTCTCTATAATCAATGTACGTTTGCCCCTTCCGTACGTTTTTTTTAACCTATTTCAGATAATCGTATCTTTGACCTAATTTCACAGACTAATCACCATGAGAATCTAGCTCTTATATATATATATATATTTTCCGAGGTGATCAAAATGTAAATTTTCCATTAACAAAAATGAAAATAGCTAGCTATATCTCGTCTCGTATCAATTACAAGAGAAAAAAAAAAGTTATCCCAAGTTCATATATAAGCAGTGGTCAAATAGGCAAATCAAGTGAAAATCGATTCCTCGGTGAAAACTCTACTTGATTTGTTTAATATGAATGATTTAATTGATTTGTTGTTGTTTGTTTTTCTGGCGGCTATTGCTAGATGGTGATGCGTACGATGAACGATATCCATAGGCTTTGTCCTCAGATCGTTACGAGCTCGCAAATCCTGGATATGAGACGTGCAGAGGTCGATAAGGTTTTATCTCATACAATAATAACGAAATTGTCTCTGAGACTGATTGAAGTTAAGCTCTGACCACAATTGTGATTTTTTTTTTTTTTTTTTTTTTTTTTTTTTTTTTTTTT
>NC_025698.1:4991874-4993870 GCF_000633955.1 Camelina sativa | reverse complement strand
CGGTGGTGCTGATGCTAATGCTTATTTACTTAGCCATTTGTTATCCACCTCATCAATCTCATCTTCTCTCTTCTTCTTCTTCTTCTTCTTCTTTTGACACTACTCATTACTCATAGTCATGTAATGTGAATATGTGATGATAGTGCGAGACAATATAATGTGCTATTCGATCCAGATGACACAACGCACATATGTGAATGCGTCGTCGTTTGATGGGTTTTGGGTTCTTTGTTTCATTTGACGATAACTGTTAAATCCATGCAGTATCCGGACCATTTGATTCAAAATTAGATCTTTTCCTTGTTTATTTTTTTTTTTTTTTTTTTTTTTTTTTTTTTTTTTTTTGTATTTTGCAAACAGTTGCTTGACAATTTTTACAACGCTTTGAAATCAATTGGAGATTCATGCATGGACGACCACGAGTGGATCGTCAAATCCAAGTATAGGAACAGTAGCATTAGGAAGAATATGTCCGATCGACTTGGTAAAAATATTATTTCAAACTCCTATGATTAATGTTCACTCTTGCTCATCATATATAAAAGTTGTTTGTAACACAATCTCTTTGGTTACAGTGGAAAAGGTGATAGCTGCATTAGATGGACTGATTATGGGGATGAACGAGAGGCTAGAGAACAGCAATGACGAAATGAAGGAAAAGGCTAGTCCGCGGAGTAAAACATCTAGCGGCGCCAGAACAGAGTCATTGGTAAAGCAACCGACCACGCCAAGAAAGGTGTTGAGTCCATCTAGTAAAGTTAAAGACTTTGCAATCTCTGTGTCAAATCTTCCTAGAAATGTGACAATGCAAGCGCTTGTAAAGCTGAGTCCTATTGATGTAAAGCGTCTCGCTATCCAACATCTTTGCCAGCAGAAAGAAGCTCAGAGTAAGAATGGTGAGAGTGATGATGAGAGATTTAAAGAGAACAAGAATGAAACAGAGAAGACTGAGAAGATGGAGCAAGCCAAAGAAGCTATTCTTGAGGAAAAAGATAGTGTGAAGAATCAGATTGATGATAAAAATTGTTCAAAAGTTTCAGGAAAATCTAAAAATTTTCCGACATCTTTGGCTCTGCCTCCTTCTCCACCTTTACCACCACCTCCAATGGCTGCCGGAAAAGGTTTGACTGTTCCGTCTCTTCCACCTCCAGGGACCGCACCACCGCTACTTCCAATGGCAGCGGGAAAAGGAGTGGCTGCTCCACCTCTTCCACCTCCAGGGGCTGCACCACCGCTACTTCCAATGGCAGCGGGAAAAGGAGTGGCTGTTCCGTCTCTTCCACCTCCAAGGAATGCAGCACTACCGTCAGCACCGCCACTTCCAATGGCTGCCGGAGAAGGACCTGGTGCTCCACCACCACCTCCACCAGGCGCAAGAGGAGTCTTGGAAGCCAAGAAACCAACTAGTAAACTGAAGAGATCAACCCAATTGGGGACTCTCTTTAGATTCCTTAAGGCGAAACTAGAAGGGAAGAATCCTGAAGTAAGATCTCGTGTCGCTCCAGCAGTAAATAAAGGCGAGACTGGAAGTGCTTTAGCCAGTGGAAAGCAAGGAATGGCTGATGCTCTTGTTGAGATAACAAAGAAGTAATTCGCATCTCACTTCATCTATAACCAACAAAACTAAACTAGGCAAAAACTCATACTTGATTTATGTTTTATGGCTACACAGGTCTCCTTATTTTCAGAAGATAGAAGAGGATGTTCGAGTATATATGAATTCAATCAAGGAGCTTAAGACAGAGATTACCAAGTTCCAGAATAAGGACATTACTGAGCTTCAGAAGTTACACCATCGTGTTGAATCGGTTCTTGACAAA
This sequence comes from Camelina sativa, assembly GCF_000633955.1. Classification (NCBI taxonomy): domain Eukaryota; kingdom Viridiplantae; phylum Streptophyta; class Magnoliopsida; order Brassicales; family Brassicaceae; genus Camelina; species Camelina sativa. The sequence goes on along the minus strand of NC_025698.1, from coordinate 4,992,050 downwards.
CTAGAAGATGAAACACAGGTAAACTGTGAAGACAACATAAGTGATCCATGTCTTCATCATATATGTTCTGATTTTGTGATCACAAGAACGTTTGAACTTATATAGGTTCTAGCAAGATGTGAAGGGTTTCCGCATAGTAAACTCGAAGCAATAAGAATGGCTGTTGCATTGTACTC
>NC_025698.1:4989360-4991110 GCF_000633955.1 Camelina sativa | reverse complement strand
TATGGCTACACAGGTCTCCTTATTTTCAGAAGATAGAAGAGGATGTTCGAGTATATATGAATTCAATCAAGGAGCTTAAGACAGAGATTACCAAGTTCCAGAATAAGGACATTACTGAGCTTCAGAAGTTACACCATCGTGTTGAATCGGTTCTTGACAAACTAGAAGATGAAACACAGGTAAACTGTGAAGACAACATAAGTGATCCATGTCTTCATCATATATGTTCTGATTTTGTGATCACAAGAACGTTTGAACTTATATAGGTTCTAGCAAGATGTGAAGGGTTTCCGCATAGTAAACTCGAAGCAATAAGAATGGCTGTTGCATTGTACTCGAAGATGCAGGGTATAATCAAAGAGCTAAAGAACTGGAAGATGGAGTCCCCGGCTGACCAACTTCTCGACAAGACTGAAGGTTACTTTGCAAAGGCAAGTCATAGGAAAAGTGATTTTGCTATAGTTTCTTCGCCTTTCTTTTTGGTTCTTTCCTTTTCCAGGTAGCTGAACTGATCTGAATAGAATGATTGAAACAGATCAGAAAAGAGATTGAAACTCTAGACCGAATCAAAGCAGAAGAGGAAAAGAAGTTCAAGGCCAGTAACATCCATTTCGACTTCAATATCCTTGTTCAGATTAAGGAATTAATGGTTGATATCTCTTCTGGCTGCATGGAACTGGCATTGAAGGTAAGACTAACCAATGAGATCAAAACCTTAATACTTGCAACACACTTTCTGATCACTTTTTTTGATACCCATTTAACCGAAAGCCTCTCGGTTCAAATCTCACAGGAAAAGAGAGAGGCAAAGATTGCATCGCAAACTACTGCAGAATCACGATGGGCAAAGCCGAATACGAAGAATAAGACTTCAAAATGGGCTAAAACACTTTGGAGGGCATTTCAGTTTGCGTTCAGAGTATACACATTTGCTGGTGGGCACGACGATCGTGCTGATAAGCTTACAAAAGAGTTGGGTAAGGAGATCGAACAAATTCTTGGAAACCAATGACTCGTGACTTCGCCCACCCCTCTTTAGTCTTACTATATATCTCAGCCTGAAAAATGGAGTCTTGTTAGAAGACATTTAAAGAGAAATAGTGTTTTGGATAACATTTTGTAATGTAATTTACCAGAAAGCTGTTGTAATCTCATGATTCTTCTCACTGATCCGCAATCGCAAACTGTGGACATGTGGCTGCTGCTTTTGATCAGCCAATAAAGATCAAACTGAGGTAGGAAAGCGACGGTGAGAGAAGATATCATAAACACAGTTTTTATCTCAAATAAGAGAGTGCTAAAACGAATTAATAAAAATATGCATAAAATGGATTAATTATTTTTTTGCCGAGTTTTTTTACAGCTTCAAGTAATTCCAAAACTCAGACACGCTACGAGATATCAAAACGTAAGACGTTATCTACAAGATAGTCGATGTTTACATACATATAACGATGGAACAGATTAGAAGACAAAGGTCGTAGAGCAAACTTGTATATATGATTTAGTCAAGAAAACTACAAAAGAATGGAGTGTAAGAGTAAGAGTAAGAGTAAAACTGTAAAAGACAACTAAAACAACCCTAAGCCGAGACAGACAGTAAAACTCTAAAAGATAGAACTAACGTACTAATAGTAGCCTTATATCATACATCAACATGATCACCAGAGTTAGTGATCACCCCAAAGCATTCCAAGTGTTTCTTTTCTTGCAGAAGCTGTACACAGAAAATGGAGAATGAATAATTAAT
>NC_025698.1:4963969-4988615 GCF_000633955.1 Camelina sativa | reverse complement strand
AGTAAAACTGTAAAAGACAACTAAAACAACCCTAAGCCGAGACAGACAGTAAAACTCTAAAAGATAGAACTAACGTACTAATAGTAGCCTTATATCATACATCAACATGATCACCAGAGTTAGTGATCACCCCAAAGCATTCCAAGTGTTTCTTTTCTTGCAGAAGCTGTACACAGAAAATGGAGAATGAATAATTAATGTTCCCTTTGATGATCCCATTTCACGGTAATTTGCAGGATTTAATCACTTCCATCACTGCTTTATGCGTCTCCGGAGGGATCATTTTCAGAGTCATGTGAAATGCCTGAAGAACAAACATAGTACACAATCACTTCAACGGATTCTCCTAGCCTAAAATTGAATAGCCATAAGGTGTTAAAAGGTACATACCACAAATCTTTCCAAGACCGGTACAAGAATCGCGAGTTTGCGTTTCGGGAGATAGTCCTTGATGGAGTTGCGTATACTACTACTGCTAGTGGGGTCCAAGAGCATGTTTAGTTTCTAGTAGAAGATTAGATGGATTATGACATATATACTGAGATTGAAAACAAAAAAGTACCTTTCGGTTGAAAGAAAGGCGAGTAGTAGAGCAGAGTACGCCTCCACAATCATCTTTTCCGCTTCCTTTTCACCTTCTAGAACAGCTTCTTCATCATCCTGAATACAAAAAAAAAAGGAAAAAAAAAACACAGCAGGTTTAATACTAAAAGCCTGTTCTGTGGATTTCGAAATTCAAGTAAACAACAGTGATACGGCTACTCACTAAGGTGAATGTAGTTGTGTCTTCTTTGGCCTCTGCTGATCCTTGATTAGTGAGAAAGATTGAACATAGTAAAGGAATCATTTGCTGTTCACTCTCTTGCAACCCTTCCGGTTTTGTGATAGGAACACTAGCTGAAGCAAGCCGTGATCTACAAAAATATCAGTTGCTTGATTAGAAAACAGATACCAATACCAATTCCGCTGTGACTAGTTTAACTTGTATTGACTCGACCACATGATAGTGTTAATAGAGTGTGACCGCAATAAAGCAAAATCTAAAACGTTATTGGTAAAAGCTGAGATTTTGTTTGCACCAACCTGTTCACTCCGTCTTTCTCAACCAAATTTACCAGCAATCCCAAGATGGCAACAAGAAATTCTAACTCCTGATCTGTAAGATGTGCGTCTTTCTTCTGATGGGATGATCCCCTCATTTCCATCTCACTGAAAAGCAGAGATATGGTGAAAGACGGGAAGTGTCTGGCAATTAATTCAGCCATGCTTTCGAGCCCTCTGCACCCACCAACTTGCCGACAACCGACAGCGTTGTCATTTGTTAAGTTCATCAAAACCTGCAAATAGATAATCTTGAACTAAATTTTTGCTACTCCGGCTAAGAGAATTACCCCACAGACCAGCAAACAGGTGTTAACAGACTAAGAAAATTACCTTTACGGCTGTTAAAAGGCAATCAGATAAAAGACATAGACATTCTTCATCAACGTCATTTGTACAAGAAGATGGTTGCAGCGATGTACTGCAGTCTCTGTCACTTGATTCTTCTTGGGAATCCAACCTATGGTTTGATGATTCATCTTGGCTCGAGAACAGCTGATAGAAACTGTCATCTTTACTTTGTTTGTAGCATCCTTTCTTCTTTTGAGCTCTAGAGTGCTTTTGCTTTACGGACACTACTGCCCACTTGGAAGGTTGAGAATCTTCCAAATCAAACGCAAAAGGATCTTCGCTGTCCTCAGGGGATGCAAAACCTCCATTATTTTTACAGCTTGGTTCTCCAGCTTGACTAGTCCTTAAAGTACTTCTGGCAATGCCACTACCCAATGACGCTAATCTCCCTGCAAATGTACCAGATATGGTGGAACCGACTCTTGTTTTTGACGTAGTAGGCTCATTCCCAGACACACTTGATTGAGACCCCGACATTGATGTTGGTGAGGAATCTAAATGGATTATGGAATGACTTCTTTGGGATACACTCTTGGAGACAGAGCCAACAGTCGAGCATGTATCTGAACTGATTGTCACAACCTCATTGGCAACTGCAAAAGAGAGAAGCGGCTTAGCATAGAAAAATACAGAGACCAAAGGGGGAATAGAGAGAATGAGAGGAGACAGACTCATTTGTGGCTATAAGAATAATTTACCTTTCCGATCTGCTCCCAAGATAGAATCACAATTACCACCATTTGAATAGTGAGGATTCACGTTGTTCCTATTCGGACTTGGAAAACCTCCACGTAGGTGAAGACCTGGCCATCAGTCCAACCAGAAATCAGGATAAGAGAAGATAGACCGAGAGGAAGTCATAATGTGTAACAATTCAAAACAAGACATGGTATCAATTGCACACCTGAAAGCATCTTAATGACACTTATTGTGAGCTCTGTGAAAGACATTTTGGATTCATGAGAGCCCAAACATTTCTTAAATTCGAGCAAATGATTCTGAAACACACAATTAGCATTAGAGTTATATTATAATAGGCATTGAGTTATATATACTGCAACTTGATAACAATTGATTAACGTCTCAATCTCAAGAATATTGTCATGAATCTAGAAACCAATATACTATATAATACCTGGTTGTCTGTGCTGAGGAACGTAGCATTTTCCATGATTTTCAGACATTTCAGAAGCAACATTAAACTCTGTTTATGCAGATTATCTTTCTTTTCCTGGACGGAAAGTGCGTCATTCTCCACCCAGCGCTGCATATATCTTCTGTATTAGATTCTTTCAATAAATATAAAATAATGCAATTGCAAACTGCCAGTAATGAATGAAGATAATCACGACAAAGGAGAGTATACATGAACCTGCCAGCAATAGAAGTGTCTTATATTATTGCAAATTTGTCAAAAAAATACGTATTCTGAGTTTAAACAAAGTCATTTACCACTGCAAATACGGTCAACAAGTAATCTATCTTTCAATATACAATGTAAAAGAAAGTACATTCACTTAAACAACTTTTCAGCAGTAAACTGGACTTAAACAAAGAATAGACCCTGAAAATACCTATACAATTACAAAATTAACAACCTAAGATGCTTTATACAAGTTATCGTAGACTGCAATGTCTATCTTATAATAAAAAATACTAATGCAGATGAAAAAAACATACAGGTTCACACCTCCATAATAGCGTGACAATCCATAACCACCTCAAGGACTGCATCAAGTCCTCCTAGTTCTCGCAGTTTCTCCTTGAAATTCCCTCCGGTCTTTTTCACAGAACCAGAAGTATCTGCATGAGGGGAAATGAACTAAATTACTGACAATAAACAAAAGATCACAATATTATCACCTTAGAATCTACGCTAATAGGAAAGCAAAATAAATTACTGGAGAGGAAAGGAACATTTAAGCAAAATAAATCTAACTATATCTAAGACGATCCCGAAATAGTTAGCTAGTCATTAGTTCCAACAGAAGAGGCAAAACTTTTAAATACCATCAAAAGAAATTTTGGATAAGCACGCCCTCTCCATGGCCAACAAAGCTACCCATTTCGTACTTAGCTCAGGCCTCGTTGTTTCAGTTTTACAGCCATCATTCATTTTCATTTCTTTGCAATTAACAAGAAGTTCCTGAACTCTTGAAAGTATATCACTGGAGCTTGGATCATTTATTTTCGCTGGATCCCTTGCTGCATCAACATCTTTAAGTAATGACAAGAGCTTAAATCCTATATTGCGTGGCTTCCCTTGGGTGCTAGTGACAACCACAGGTTTCAACAACTTTATCAGAAACTTGATACACTCGGGTGACTCCATAAAGTGTTCGTCTTGACCCTGGAGTCATGAAAATGAACTGGTAAATTTAAATACGGAGAATGTGAAATAGTGATAGAGAAAGAAAAGCAAAATGTCAATGGATCAAACATTATACATTAAAAACATATAAAGCAGCATCTGCAAGTCACTTACATCAGCAGTTAGCACAAAGAAAAGAGTGGCTGCGGCAAGATTGCTTGGTATGTCATCAAGGCTAAGAACCAATATCGCATCAATTATGGATTGGGAAATCCTGAAACAATAAGCTCCCACAAAATTAGATAATCTTTTCGTCAGAGTTCATGATACTCAAGCATCCATTTAGGATTTCTCATGGACAAACACAAAATCTCCAATACTTGGGAGAGAATTAGACATATATATATTCCTAAAACCTTACTTTGAGTGCATCATAATACAAACCCTATTCAGCAATATACACTCCAATCCACCACAACCCAGAAATACACAAAAGTTCTCAACACTAACATGCCCTAATCCTCTTCAGACAATCATAAAGACTAAATCCATCACAAATCTGATTCACACAAGAAGCGAACTTCAAAACCATTGACATTGTCGGCATCGAAGAATTTGTATACAGATCGTGCCCTAAATCCAGAAGACCGAAAAATAATGAAAAACCCAGAACTCAAACAGATCTTTTACACAAAACCCACAAGCCAATTAAGAGAATTTCTCAAAAATCAAACCCCAGAAAAGAATTGGGGAGATCGAAAAAAACCTAAGAAAAGAGGGCTAAGTAAAGGCGTGTGTGTGTACCCCTGAGCTCTCAAGGAGCGACGCTGGTGTTGAGATGCGCAAATCGAGAGCAAAGAAGACAAGCTAGCTCTTCTGATCCTCAGCTGTTGTCCTTTCCTCAACCCATCAAGCGCAAAGTTAACCTCATCCTCATGCTCCATCAGCTCACCAAACTCCTGAGCCTCGAGCAAAGTAGAAGTAAAACCGAAAGCCTCACCGTTCCTCACTCTCTTCGCCCTCCGTACGCCTCCTCCTCCGTTCTGTGGATAATCATCTCGGAAACTTGACCTCGAGGAAGAATGCCAAAGAGAGGAAGACTCTTGACTGGAGAAAGGAAGAAGAGAGTAATCTATAGGTTCGATGTCCGGCGACGAAGATGAAGAGAGATACTCTGTCTGCGAAACGGTGTCGTTAAGAGAGTCGGATAAGGTCCTCGGAATACCCGGCTTACGGCGGCCGTAGGTTCGCTCCATCATCGCCGAGACGAGTCGTTGAATTTGCAATTTTTGGGGTAGATTTTTTTTTAGGTGAGGAATCCGAAAACAAAGGGGTATTTCGGGAATAAACACAAAATATTAAAGTGCGCTCGTAAATAATAAGATCTGTAGCTCTGAATGAAGAAGAAGACTAGAAGAGCTGCTAACGTGATTGGCCGTTACTTTTACTAACCTTTTTATTAAAATGTTTTAAAATTTAATTAACTATGTTTTAAATATTAGTATGGGAAACAAAAAAAAAAAAAAAAACATTTGACACTCTGGGACTTCAAATTACATAATTATACAATGAACATGATGATACAGTATACACAATACTTTTATGTTTTTTTAGGTTCAGTACTTCAGTTTATCCTCCTTGGTTTAAATGGTTAAACAGATCGAGTTTAAAGTGATAAATTGGCATCAAAGGTTCACAGAGAATTTAATCAAAAACAATTATTATTTTTACTTCACAAAAAAATAAAAAAATAAAAAAAATTAACAAAAGGAGACAAAAATGCTTAAGTTTGTCTTTTTGGTCTCGCTTTTTTTCACTGCAATACGTTAGTTCTTCTATTTTTGGATGGTACAATTTGCATGCCAGAGATTTTTCTTCTGGTTATATAATTAGTCTCGTAAAATTATCATTCTGATTTTTTTTCTAACGATTTTTCTTCACAATCATTTTTGTTCGGTGTTAAGTTTTGCCAAAGGCTACTTTTTTCAGTGGTATCGTTTTCTTACGGTAAACCATATCATATATTGAAAATTAAATTGGATTTAAGTTATTGTACAAAACTTTGTTTGAAATAAAAAAACATGCACAATACATTGTTTGTTGTTATGTTCATACCAAAAAAAAAAAAAAAAGAATTTTACGGATCAACAATAATAGTACTACTTTTTCTAATTTTATGTATCAATTTATGTAATTTTCTTATCTATATACAAATATATATTACAAAACAAAATCGGCATTCATAACCCTATCTCATATCAGTTTAGTATTTGATTTATTTTTAATTTGGTTTAGACAATAAATAATTATATTACATTAAAAAAAATGGAAAGAAAAAGTGATGTATCTATTTAGGATAGAAAACATGTCTTGTCCCGCCTCAAGAACTATCAAACCTGGCCAAAAATATCAAAACTTCTCAAATCGAATGATCTTTAGAAGATTGTATAGTATTCTTAAAATAATTTGTTATTCAATTGATGATTTTTAAAAATTTTCCAAAATCCTATGTTATTCAATTTGGAATCTATGTAAAATCATTTGAAATCATTTACAATATCTTGTTATTTAATCAATGATTTACAAAACTTATTTAAAATCTACTGTTATTCAAAATATCATAACTTTTTAAAAAAATACTACTTTGAATGATTCTACAAAACTTTTATTTGTTTTTTTAGCTGAAAAAAATGAATAACAAATCATACATTTTGAGGTAGAATTTCAGATGATTTCATAAAAAAAAATCAACAGTCAATACAATACAGTGGCGTGATATCTATAAAAGGGCAGTGGCGTGATATCTTCTCGAGACACTCATCACACAAATTGTGGTTTCTAGATAGGTACAAGAACTTGATCCTTGACTTGACAATCAGTTCATTGTCATAGTCTTCCACTACAAAATTCGTCCCTTCAATAATCATGCACCTCAGGGAAACACATCTTTCGATGATGGTAAAGAATGATAAACCAGTCAACTTGGAACAGAAACTAAAGTTCACAAAGGTTAAACGCGGAAAGAACATCGCTAGTTTCATAATCATATCATCAGAGAGGAAATTAGCTCCGTTAAGGTTCAAGTGAAGCACTGTTTGGTACTTAGAAAGCAAGTACGATAGCCCATCGAAAGTAAAACCCTGGCAATTGGAGGGAAGAAGCTTCTTTAGAGGCAACTTGGCATCAACAATAAAACAGAGCAACTCATCGAATAAAAACGAATCGGAGAGATCAAGGTCTCGTGAAAAATATGAGTAACAAATCATACCTTCTGAAGCTTCTTCTCTTTCTCTCTCTCAAAACCAACTTTTCCTCCTTCTCTTTCTCTCTATACAATCCTCGATTTGGGGATTTTTACTAGTTCAGTATAATCTGGGTTGCGAAGAATTTTATAGCTTTGTTTAATCCAAAATCAAGAAAGGAACCTCTCTCTGCCTTATTACTAGTTCAGTATATTAGCTTTGTTTAATCCGAAGATTGAATCTTTTGTTTAATCCAAGATTGAAATTGATAATGATCTCTAGCTGTGAATATAATAATAGCTTTGTTCAATTTTGTTTAATAGCTTTGTTTGATTTTTATCTCCCATCTACGTAACGTTGGGTAAGTTCATCAATTCATTCACAACCCAAATTAATCTGGAACCTCTCTTTGAAGTTTCTCCTGCACCTTCACAAACACAAATAAGCGATTGTATAAATTTTTTTTTTATTTTTTTGTGTTATAAAATATTCTAAAATCATCCAAAATTTACTAATAAAATCTCATAGAATTTAATAGAATCACATATTATTTTCCTTTTCTTCTAATAGAAAAACTCTAAAACACAATCAAATTTCCTAAAATCTTTCAAAATTCTAAAATATTGAAATCCTATCAAATCCTAAAAAAAACAAGTTTAATACCTCCCGTAAATTGTCTGGATAAATCCAACTCAGTAGCTCTGCCCCATAACAATTTTGCTATTTTTATCCGTAAAAATCTTGTTTTTCTTGAAATAAGGCTCTCAAAATAATATCTAATATTTACGTATTCTGAAGTTGGTATGTACAGTTACTCAAGTGAGATTTGAGAATCGAATACAACTACCTTAAAAAAAGATTAGTTTATCCAGATCTTTGTCATATATTTTATAAAGAATATTTGGATATTATATTACTTTTGAGAAACTATGATAAGATGAAGATATTCTCTACTAGCTTATCAAAAATTGTAACAGAATATAATAGTATCAACATTCCCGAAATTTGTGTATGTCGTTAATGTTGTTTACTTGTTTCCCTTTCTGTGCTACTAACTATGATTGTGACTGTATAATATATTCTATATAAATCAACCAAAACAGAAATTGTAACTCTAGTATCAACTTTCCAAATGTTTTGTATATCGTTGTCCTTTTTTTTGCAGATAATTCGAAATTAAATTCGGAAATCTTGGCTGAGTTGAATGTGTTGAGATCGGATTTGATATGAATTTAAATTGATTTGATCATTTTAATAATTAATATTTTGCTAATGATGGAAAGTTCAAAATTTAACGTATGCGCTGACCAAAAACAGTATTCAAGATATTCAGGGAATATATTATTCTACCATATATATTCATTTGAAGTGATAAATTGGCAGGATCATGTGTTTCTTCCTATAAATACATCCACCACTATATACATTTGATCAAGGTTCACAGAGAACTTTATCAAAAACAATTGTTATTTTTTACTTTACAAAAAAAAAAAAGACTAAAAAATGGATACAAAAATGCTTAAGATTGTCTTCTTGGCCTCACTTTTTTTCACAGCAACACGTAAGTTATTCTTTTTTGGGTGGTTCAATTTGTATGGCAGAGATTTTTCTTCTGGTTTAAATAGTCTCGTAAAATCCAAGAATATAATATAATCACAATATACAATAATGATAATTTTGTTCTTTTTCTAATGATTTTTTCAAACACATTTTTGTTCGGTGTAATAAACTTTGCCAGGGACTAGTTTTATTTTAATGATATAGGTTTCATACTGTAAACCACATAATATATTAAAAATTAAATTGGATTTAAGTTATAGTACAAAGCTCTGTTTGAAAGAGAGAAAAAAACATACATAATACATTATTTGATGTTGATGTTCATAAAAAAATAGGATCTACAGGTAATACTTTCTTTTTTATCTAATTTTATGTATCAATTTATGTACTTTTCTTATCTATATACAAATAAATTTTATAACAGGCAAAAAAGAAAAAAAAAAAAAATACACAAATTATGATGATTGCAGAATTTTACATGGTGGCTGAGGCGAGAGGACCAATAACTATTCCAAGGTGCACCAATGCCAATGTGGAAATCTGCGCATTATGGTGCGGCAATAACTGTGAAGTATGTGCGTGCGTAAATCATTACTGCAGTTGTGAAGCCTTCCTTCCTCCAGGACCACCACGAGTATCTCCAGGAGGACCTCCACGAGCCACCGTCCTCCCAGCATCCAAGCCTTCGACTCTTGCTTAATTTAATCAAAGTTTTTCTTAAAAGGAACTTTACATACATGTATGTGTTTCTTATGATATTCTACAATATTTCGAAATTGGTTTACATGATTTGAAATCTAAAAAAAATGTGACCCTTGCATTCCAAAGTATTTACAAAACCAAAATATACACTTTCACAAATGAGCCTAGTTTTTTTTCATCGGAGCATATCTCCGGAATGTATTTGTATCCCGCTAAGCGTAGGCGATATAGTGAAACCGTTACCATCCATTCGGTATGAAGGATGCGAGAGCGGGACTGGTCGATCCGGAATTGGAGGAACTTCGATGTCTCCTTCAAGCATTTTCAATGCATCCAATATTGTTGGCCTTAAAGCAACCAATACATGAGCACACAAAATCCCAACTTGCAAGAATCTCTCCATTATCCCTTTCGGATTAGACATCCCTGAGCCTTCGTCTCTCAACAAAGACTGGTCAAGAGCTTCCTCTGTTTTCCCAGCTTTAACCAAAGACCAAGCCCAATCCGTGATCAGAAACGTGTTCGGCGATCCGGAAGTAGACATATCAAGAGCTTTCCTTCCGCACATTATCTCCAACACAACAACACCAAAGCTATACACATCGCTTTTCTCTGTTAACTGACCATAAAGCGCGTACTCGGGAGCCAAATAACCATGTGTTCCCGCCACTCTAGTAGTGAGATGAGACTCACCATCTCTACTCTGTTTCGCTAAACCGAAATCAGCTACCCTCGCTCTCATATCAACATCTAACAATATGTTAGTACCTTTGATATCACGGTGGTAAATCGCAGGTTTCACACCGTAATGCAAATAAGCCAACCCTTTGGCTACATCCAAAATGATGCTCTTCCTCTGAGGCCAGCTAAATGGTATTATCTTCTGAGTCTCTCCCTTAGGAAACAAATGATCATCAAGGTTTCCATTAGACATGTAGTCATAAACAAGACATCTCTGACTCTGACTATCATCATCAACCATACTACAACCTCTAAGCGGAACAAGGTTCCTATGTTTCAAATTGCTAATAATCTCAACCTCGTTACGAAACTCAGCATCCCCTTGAAACTCAGATTCTATCACCTTCTTAACCGCGATAACCGATCCATCCGGTAAAACACCTTTGTAAACGAAACCAAACCCGCCTCGACCGATGAAATTTTTCTGAGAGAAGTTGTTAGTTGCCTTCTCAAGTTCCTCGATTTTGAACCAGATTGAGCCAGTGTTTGGTCTCCATCTCGGTCTAGACTCTTGATCCACCTCCCAACCAGCTTCTCCCTTTTTAACAAACCGGAAATACAAACAAACAAAACCGGCAATAACCAGAGCTCCGAAGATAGATCCGGTTACCCCTGAAACAATAGCCACCGTGTGTTTCTTCTTCTTTGGGATCAACGGAGATGTCAAGCTCAAAGAGAAGAGACAAGAGAGAGCATCATCACCCTCAGGTCCTTTCTCATTAACGATACCAGCAGCGTAAAGAACAGCGAAATGGTAACAACCGAGACCGTGAGAGCTATTACCATCAAGACCGATGAGCTGCTTCTGAACCTTAAACCCAGCCGCCACACAAGCGTCGCATCGGGAGAGATCTGTTAGACCACTGCTACAGGAGGAGTCAAGCGCCGACTTGGGACCGAGACGAGAGACCCAATCTTGAGTCGTTTGGATTCCGGCACAGGTGTCGTTAGTGATGACGAATTGGCCCGGATCGAAGCAGAGGGAAGTGAGATTCGAAGAGAGAGAGAGCGCGTCGAGCTTCGTCTGGAGGTTGTTGATACAAGAGACGGAAGTAGCGAGATTAGGGAGACGGAAGTTGGATGTTTGTTTGAGACGACGAGCTAGAGGGATTCCGATTAGGGTTAAGATAGCTTGACAGCAACTGGTTTTGCTGTTGACTGATTTGTCGTAGCTTAGACAGTCAGTTGTGTTCCATGGGATTGTTAGGACATGGGAGAAATCTAAAGGACAAGTTGGTGACGGAGACGGAGATTGAGCAACAACAACGCAGGTTGAGAAGAGGAGGAGAAGAGAAAGAAGAAGTAAGAAGAGGAAACGAAGGTTCACCATTGGTGAAATCGGAGATATGGGTTTTGGGGAATTTGAGGTCTTTTGGTGGTGCGAAAGTGAGTGATTGATTCTGGCGGCCATGAAAGTTGGGATTCTTGTTTCTCTTGTGGGTTTGGGTCAAAGAGGCTGCTTTGATATGTTGACTTTTGGGAAGTAACATGGGAAACTCAGTGCTTGTTTGTCCCCACCTGCAACTAACTGCCAACACTATAAACGTTACGTTGTCGTTGTTGAACATATTCTTTAGTGACCACGTTTCAATTTACTCTTTGTTAATAATGTGGGAAAAAAGTGGAAAAGCATGTAATATATAATTAGTGTAAGATTGAAAGAGATTTGAGTTACGTCTAAATGTAGATTTGCATCTACCTTTACACAAATTAATCAAAAAAAATCTAAACGATAAGACAAAGAAAAAAAGTGAAAAAGGTCAACCAGAGATTCGGAAAAAACCTATAAAAAAAAAAGTCAAGTAGATATATCATTTTAAACAGTCGACCAAACCTCTTACGTGGCGTGGAGCATGTTATAGGAAATGGGGATCCACTATTACAGAGAAAATTAGTATTATATGCAAACATTACAACACTATACATTCGAAACAGCTAGCTGATCATGTTGCAGACAAAGATCTTATAAATACATTGCAATCGAAACAGCTACGTGTCAATATGATCAGGCACTTTCGATGAATAACAAATGTACCGCTACCAAATGTATCTTCAATGGTTAAATGCCTTCAAATAGGAAATTATTAGTTGGTGAGTTCAATACTTTTAATTGATCATACAGTCCTTCCTAGTAAAATGTTATTAGGAGGAATTTTATTTATGTTTAATACTAACAGTTAAACATAAAAATATATACCAAAATTAATTAAGAAACAAAAGGAACAGAAATTTCCTAATAAAAGCTTCCCCCGCAAACAACTCGGCTCTTCGTCTGTCTGGTCATCTAATTTCTCAATCATTGCACACACGACAACAAAGTTTCCTAATCTCTCTCTCTTCCTCTGTTTTCTCTTTCCGCCAATTTCCCGATCATCATCTTCTTCTTCTTCTGGATGCAATGGGGACTCCTCGGTCGCCGGCCACAGATTTCTTCGGCATTTCCAAGACAGCATGCAAAGCCTACAAGTCCCTCGTCACCAAATTGCACCCTCTCTCCTCTTCTCATCGCAAATCCGAATCCCACTCCGACGCCGATTCCGTACGTTATCATCTCTTCTCCATGCAAATTTCCAATTCTATACAAATGTGACTAACGCGATTTAGTAGTGATCATCATTCCATTTACGTTTTCACATATTTAGCAATAAAGTTTTTTTTTTAATATCTCGAATAATAGCATAGAAAATATATAAAATTGTTCGCCACATTGATCAATCGTAGAATTTGAAATTCTGTTTCGTAAAAAAAATAAAAATCCCAAATTTCAGTTTTCAAATAAATACAGATCGTAAGAACGTTAAAGAATGAATCGTGTTTGTAAAACATTTACAGGCAATCCACCAAAGATATCTAGAGGAGAAATTTGCGGAGGAGGATGATCTTATCGCTGCTAGGAGAAGTCTCCGGTTACAGAGCATGGACGATAGCTCCTTCTTCAAACGCCGATCTTCTCTCTTATCAAACTCAAGTAGCCGCCGTAGCCACACGCCGCAAGCTAGACCAACCTACCTCTCCTCCTCCGGTTCTTCCAACCACCGTTCTGCTTTCTCCCGAAGCACTAGCCGTAGAGACGAAGGTAGCAGCCACGGCGGAGGGAGAAGCCACGGTTTGAAATCACGTCCGATCTCGAACAACGCGAGTCCGATGACGTCGCCTTTTACAAGTCCGAGAGGGAAAGATCAAACCTTAGGTGATTTATTTGGTTCCATACAAGGAGTAACGTCTCCTCCAAGCTCTAGTCCGATCAACGGCGTGAAACAATCTTCTCCGTCGTCGATATCGAAGAGCGCTAGCAAAAGAGATAAAGAAGATAGAGGCTCTGCGAGTTCGGCGACGTCGACGTCTTTGCCGTTTTCTAAGAGCAAGAGCACGAGACAGCAAGAGAGGGACGCGGCTGGGTCAGTAGGGAAGAGTATAAGCCGGAGGAGCACAACGCCGATAGTGTTTTCACAGTCTACACCACCGAAAAAACCACCGGCTGTAGAGAAAAAGCTTGAATGTACGTTGGAAGAACTCTGCCATGGCGGAGTCAAGAACATCAAGATCAAAAGAGATNGAGCATGGACGATAGCTCCTTCTTCAAACGCCGATCTTCTCTCTTATCAAACTCAAGTAGCCGCCGTAGCCACACGCCGCAAGCTAGACCAACCTACCTCTCCTCCTCCGGTTCTTCCAACCACCGTTCTGCTTTCTCCCGAAGCACTAGCCGTAGAGACGAAGGTAGCAGCCACGGCGGAGGGAGAAGCCACGGTTTGAAATCACGTCCGATCTCGAACAACGCGAGTCCGATGACGTCGCCTTTTACAAGTCCGAGAGGGAAAGATCAAACCTTAGGTGATTTATTTGGTTCCATACAAGGAGTAACGTCTCCTCCAAGCTCTAGTCCGATCAACGGCGTGAAACAATCTTCTCCGTCGTCGATATCGAAGAGCGCTAGCAAAAGAGATAAAGAAGATAGAGGCTCTGCGAGTTCGGCGACGTCGACGTCTTTGCCGTTTTCTAAGAGCAAGAGCACGAGACAGCAAGAGAGGGACGCGGCTGGGTCAGTAGGGAAGAGTATAAGCCGGAGGAGCACAACGCCGATAGTGTTTTCACAGTCTACACCACCGAAAAAACCACCGGCTGTAGAGAAAAAGCTTGAATGTACGTTGGAAGAACTCTGCCATGGCGGAGTCAAGAACATCAAGATCAAAAGAGATATCATTACCGATGAAGGGTTTGTTTCTTTGCTCCAAATCTCATTTTTTATTTGCATTTTGAGTTTTATTTGTAACCAACAAATGATTCATTATGTTCTGTAATGAACAGGTTGATTAAGCAACAAGAAGAGATGTTAAGAGTGAACATCAAACCGGGATGGAAGAAAGGGACAAAGATCACATTTGAAGGAGTAGGGAACGAAAAACCGGGCTATCTCCCGGAAGATATAACATTCGTTGTCGAAGAGAAGAGACATCCTTTGTTCAAAAGACGCGGAGATGACTTAGAGATTTGTGTAGAGATTTCTCTTTTAAAGGCTTTAACTGGATGTAAACTCTCGGTGCCATTATTGACCGGCGAGTCAATGTCGATAACTGTAGGAGATGTGATCTTCCATGGATTTGAGAAGGCGATCAAAGGTCAAGGTATGCCAAATGTTAAAGAAGAAGGTAAGCGAGGGGATTTGAAAATAACGTTTCTAGTGAATTTCCCGGAAACGTTGAGTGAAGAACAACGGTCAATGGCCTATGAGGTTTTAAAAGATTGTTCTTGGGCATAATAAGGCTTTTTTTAATATTACATATATGTGTGTCTTCATGCCTTTCACTTGTTCTTCGTTGTATATAATACGAGTTGAGGGTTTGATGCGTTAAATTGTGATTCGTTTAGGCTTACTTTATTGTTTTCTTCGTAACAATCATTTTCTTAGATTGAGCTGTTTTATGTGGTTCTTGCTGTGAATGATACAGTTGTCTTGTTCCGCACCTATGTAGTTTCTTGTCATTGTTGTGAAGGTAAATGCATAATTTGGGTTTTTGGCATTTCCTTGTGGCTGGCCTAAAAGATTTTTTTTTTTTGATAAAGACTTGCGAAAGCCTAACGGTCTTCAACGGGAAGTAGGTTTTCTCAAGCAACAAATGAATAGATTGTCAATTTCATAGGAAGTATATATTTGTAATAAATATGGCATCCCAGACGAAAAATTTGGATTAGTTCTTTACTTCTTTTAAGGCATGGAAAACGTTTAGTGAAGAAGATTGATTTATAAATCTCGATCAACAAAGTCAACTAAAGTTTCACAATCTCCTGACAGTCCTCAATTGTATTTGGATTGGATTAAAAACACGGTTTAACTATATATTTACCAATATGTAATAAAATATTCAAAGACCGCATAGCGCAGTGGATTAGCGCGTCTGACTTCGGATCAGAAGGTCGTGGGTTCGACTCCCACTGTGGTCGTATTTTTTTCTTGTTCTGATATCTAGTTTTGGAGTTATCTAGGACATTTTAAGCTGCACAGCACGATATCTATCCGTAATCTTTCACTTACCAGATGCTCTTAATTATTTACAAGTATCTCATTGCTTTTTAGAAACTGTTATTCAAAGGAACAATAAGTATCTCTGATGAGAGTTTTCTGTGAGACAAAAACATTGGTTAATAAAAATTCAAGAAAGAGTAAAACCGAAACAATTCTATAGACTCTGTTTGTAAATTTGAATCTCAATGTCTTTAGTATTCACTAAAATGCAATAGCATTGCTTCAACTCATATATATATATAGAGAGACGACAACATACATTAGGTACTTCAACATTGGGTGATAAAGAAAAGAAACACTCTGTGGACAAAGATGTATGAACTTGTTTCTCTAATGTACCTGAAACTCCATTAGAACCTTTTTTTATTGCACAGTGAAAAGAAACGGTCACAGAAGTTTCAGCATTTTAAGTCTTCCTTCGTGCTCTGCATCCAGCTTTGGGGGAGTGTAACTTCCGTGAAGATCCTCCACAATGTACTCCTTTGTGAGCTCTCGCTTGGTGAGAATATGGTAATGTCTCTGCCATATCCTTTGGATAGCCATAGTAGTAGCAAGAAAACCATAAGCTAAACCAAGAATGGCGAAGATGACGACAAAGACAACAACAAGAGCAAAACAAGCTTCCATTGAAGCAGGGAAACAATCCAAGACACCCCATCCGTAACAGCAGTTCTGGCATCCAGCCATCCTCGGGTCATTACCGTTGATGGCAGAGCAATGTAGAATGATTCCAAGAAATCCAGTCAGCACAAAGAAGGATACAACCCCTAAGATTCATGATACACCAAATGTTTAACCGCGTGTCAGGATTCTTTCTAGATCCATAGTATTCCAAATGTACTTTAGTTACAAAATGAAAGAATTGAGTAAATACCGATGCAGTAATAAAACGGGATGGGATGTTTGGACAAGATACGATCCCAATCATCGTTGAAAGAGTTCCGAAATTCTCCATCTTTGTCCATCATATATGCAAGTCCAGCCATAACAGCTATAACCTAGAATTGTCAACAACCTTCTTCTTATCAGGCATCAAAATGATTCAGTGTCTTTAAGACTCTTAAAGATGTTTCTTTGAATTTTCAGTCAATTTCTATGGAAAACAAAACACAAGTCACACAAAACCATCTGACAGTCTCAAGTTCTATTGTCAAACCATGTGAAATTGCGCAGTGACCAGGTCAAGATTCGAAATCTAGATACAATTTGTGACTCAAATAATGACAACAGACAAAAACTATCTTAATAAATGCCTCATGAAAACTGCAATTACAAGAACTATAAAGTAAAGCTGACAGATAGAGAGAGATACTCACAGTCTGCACAGCTACGAAAACCAAAAGCACATCTCTAGCGACAAAGAGTCTGAATTTAGCTTTGCGACGCCAAGAGTTGTTATCCTCAAAAGGTTCGACTCTGAGATGAAACTGAGCTTTGCAGGTGGTACAGTGAGAGAAAGCAAAACCTTCTTTAACAGATCGCCAATGATCGAGACATGACCGATGCACAAACTGCTGAGTGCCTTTGCACATACACGGTGATATCAATTCGTCGCCTAACAATTCGCTATCGTCCTCCAAACAAATACGACAGCAAGGAGCTGACGAAGCATCGTTCTCCAAATCTTCTTCAGTTTTTATCTCATCGCTAGTCTCTTCTGCTACCACCACAACAGACGCCGAAGGAGATGAAGAATTGGTGTGATCACCCAACAATGGAGCGGAATCACTAAGCTTTTGCGAATCCGGTGGCTGCAATTGTACTTCACCTTGCATCATTGATCAACCCTTCGCTAACCCTAAATTTCCAGACACAAATTTTTTTATGGTAGAAATCAATCGTCGTTCGAGATCATAGAGGAAGGATTTGAATCGGATTAAACATATTCGGGTCTCTGAGATATTGATCGGCGGGGAAAAAACAAACGTGCGAAGATGTGAGAAGAAGATTATAGAAGTGGAAGAGAGACAAAAACTGGGAAAGAAGAAGGTCAACAATGTCAGAGAGAGAGAGAGAGAGAGGGAATTGAAAAAGATGGGAAAAGGAAATTGGGGTGAGAGAGGCTCGAACTCTCGACCTCAGGATCACTCAGTAGCTATGAGACCTACGCGCTAGCCAACTGCGCCACCACCCCAATGATGTGATGTTGTACACGTATTTTATAGTTATCTAATCTTAGTAAACAGTCATCACTACTCAGTTTAAAAGGTACACGTAAAGTCTAACATTAACCGATTAGTAAATGATCGGTTGAGTTGTTGCTGGTAGATTGTGATAGGGTTCATAGTAGATGTAGATTGCTGCTATAAATTTGGTTTGTAATAAAATTGTATGAAATGGCCTAAATGTGGTTTGATATCTGATCCTACTAATTTAATATTCCATTTAATTCGGACAATGATTGATTGAAACTCTCCTGATAAACCGATTTAGATAATCAAACCGGACTCTGTTATCATCGATATATGATTGAACCGGCCGGTCAAGTCCGGCTATTGAATTGCATTATTAAGTTTAGGTTCTTTTAACGACATTTAGGGGGAAGAGCACATGAGAAGCATTAATTGAAAGCAAATGAATAAAGAAAGAGAAGAGACCGTTGGAGAAAGACGAGGAAGCAACCATGTGCTATGGTTTCTACTTGGTACAGCATTCCATGAGCTTTCTCTTCTTCTTCTCTTTGACTATATTTTTTTATTTTAAGCAAAAATATATATATATATATATATATAAAAAGCTAAACTTTTTATTACTACTCCCTCTTCTCGTAATCACAGATGCAGATCGATTCTCCTTTTTTCTCGGGAGAAAAGTTTGTTCTTGCGACTTTCCCGGAAGATCTCTTCTCCGGAGATGGAGCATATGATGAAAGAAGGGAGGTCTCTTGCAGAGACGCCGACTTACTCTGTTGCTTCCGTTGTTACTGTTTTGATCTTTGTTTGCTTTCTCGTTGAACGAGCCATTTACAGATTTGGCAAGGTGAGGTTTTTTTGGTTTTTTTGGTTTTTTTTAGTTTTATGCTTTATGCATACTATGTGTTTGTTGAAATGCTCAGCTCAGAAAAACATGAGTGTGAGTAAAAAAGTGTTTTATGAGTTTTCTGCACTTGGTTGGGGTACTAAAGTCTCTTTCTTTCTTTGATTAGTGAACAGAACACGTTTTAATCTGAGAATGGGTACTTGAAAGTGAGAATTTTTATGCACGAGTTTGTTAATTGACATATATGTCTATAAAGTCTCTTTCTTTCTTTGATTAGTGTACAGCACATGTTTTTTCTGAGAATGGGTACTAGAAAGTGAGAAATTTAATGGACGAGTTTATTCATGGACTTTTGTGTTTGTGTTCGTGTATTTCAGTGGTTAAAGAAGACTAGAAGAAAGGCACTTTTTACTTCGCTTGAGAAGATGAAAGAGGGTATGTCAAATATACCCGTGGTGAAGCTGCGGCGCTTATAAATTTTGCTAGAAATAGTAAAGATGCTTTCTTTTTCTTTTGGTTTGATTTTGACTTGTGAAATTTTTCTCGGTAGAGTTGATGTTGCTGGGACTTATATCACTGCTGTTGTCACAAAGCGCGAGATGGATATCAGAAATCTGTGTAAACTCCTCCCTTTTCAATAGTAAATTCTACATTTGCTCCGAAGAGGACTACGGAATCCATAAGAAAGTTCTTCTGGAACACACACCTTCTACAAACAACACTTCCTTACCTCATCACGGAATACATGAAGCCTCTCATCAATGTGGTCATGTAAATGTCTAGTTGTCTACTTATATATCAACTTTAAAGCCTCTTTTCCGTTTGACCTTTAATAATTGCTGAACTAGTTTTTGGATCCAATGTCAGGGCCGTGAACCATTTGTGTCGTATGAGGGCCTCGAACAACTCCTAAGATTCTTGTTTGTCCTGGGTATCACTCATGTTCTGTACAGTGGCATTGCCATCGGTTTAGCCATGAGCAAGGTACACTTTCTAGCTCCTGAATCTTCAAATTGTGTTACAATTATACTCTTGGGTATTTCTATGTTTCTCGAGGGGAAGACAATCGACATATACTGTACACTATAACCTTCATCTTCATGTTTAGAGTATGTAGAGAACCCTCTATGATCAAAAATATTTTGTGCTCTTAAGTTATGTCAATAGATTGTATCTTCAATTTATATATTGAGGGAAAACCATCGATATTAACATTTGTGTACAAAGAGCTTTGTTAAGATTATACAGACGAACAGATCAATACAATCTGAAACAGTGTTGTCTTTTTATCACAGATTTACAGTTGGAGAAAATGGGAAACCCAAGCGATCATCATGGCTGAATCAGATATCCATGGTAAATAACAAGACATGTCTGTCTCTCCTTCAAATAAAAGCACATGCGGGACTCAGTTACCTTAGTATTAGGAGCAGCATGAGACTAGGACTATGTTCAGTATACATAGGTTGTTCATTCATGAACTCGCTTGAGCTGTGGTGATGCTTTTATGCAGCATTTGCAAAATTCTCTTCATCTTAACTAGCAGGTCTAAGACACTGAACTATTATAGATACAGATATAGGGAAAAAATAAACCCTTTCTAGCCAAGTATTATCACTTATACAGGATTGACATGAACTGGGTTGGGAAGAGACGTACAGGCTATCTTGTCTGTGATTTCCGTTTTTTCACAAACAGATAATTCATTGTTACAGATTTTCCTTAACACTTAGGATGCTTTCGTTGTTACTCATATATACCCTTGTCTTCTTGACTTTGTTCAACAGCAAAGAAGACCAAGGTGATGAAGCGTCAGTCTACGTTTGTCTTCCATCATGCCTCTCATCCCTGGAGTAACAATCGTTTTCTCATTTGGATGGTAACTCCCCATGCTTTTACCTTAAGCTGTATAGTTTTCAAAAAGTTTCATATCTCCATTATTACATGTTTCTTCAGAATCTATTTTTTACGGCATTTCTCCAGCTGTAAAATATATGTTTGCATTGCAGCTTTGTTTCTTGCGGCAATTTAGAGGCTCTATACGAAAGTCTGACTACTTCGCACTTCGGTTAGGTTTCCTCACTGTGAGTAACATAGTACCTTCTTTATCTCGTTTCTCAGTCTTTCCCTTCATATATACTTATGTACTACTTTTCTGGAGTGAAGGTTGATCTTAGTATCTTTGTTCTCAAAACTTCTCATTTAATCTGGTAGCTGGCATGATTTGTGTACTGAATCCGTTCTTCATTACTTTGAAATTTCAGAAACATAACTTGCCATTTACATACAACTTCCATATGTATATGGTACGGACGATGGAAGATGAGTTTCATGGCATTGTAGGAATTAGGTAGGCGTTTCTTAGAAATGAAGTTTATCAAAGACTCTTTATTCAACTGTTTTCAGAAGATTTCATAAGGGGTCACAGAATGGGACTGATGCATGTTTCTTGATGAATCAACAGCTGGCCGCTTTGGGTTTACGCTATAGTATGCATCTGCATAAATGTTCATGGTAACTCATCGGTTACATAAAAACAAAGTACATTGAAATTTGTATCTCCATATTTAAGCCTTGTCTTTACTAATTCGGTAGTTTCATTGCAGGCCTGAATATGTACTTTTGGTTATCATTCATCCCTGCCATTGTAAGTAACAAAGCAAGAATAAGTAAAAAGCTTGAAATTCATAAACACTCAGAGAATGTGTTTGTATTTGTTTGTTGTTTAAGCTTGTCATGTTGGTTGGAACCAAACTAGAGCACGTTGTCTCGAAGCTTGCTCTCGAGGTTAAGGAGCAGCAGACAGGCACAACTAATGGGGCTCAAGTCAAACCACGTGACGGACTCTTCTGGTTTGGGAAACCAGAAATTCTGCTGCGGTTGATACAGTTTATCATTTTTCAGGTAATGAGTTTTTCTTTCCCAGTTTTTTACAAGCCATGAGCCATGATTTTTGTTTATNATTTTTTACGGCATTTCTCCAGCTGTAAAATATATGTTTGCATTGCAGCTTTGTTTCTTGCGGCAATTTAGAGGCTCTATACGAAAGTCTGACTACTTCGCACTTCGGTTAGGTTTCCTCACTGTGAGTAACATAGTACCTTCTTTATCTCGTTTCTCAGTCTTTCCCTTCATATATACTTATGTACTACTTTTCTGGAGTGAAGGTTGATCTTAGTATCTTTGTTCTCAAAACTTCTCATTTAATCTGGTAGCTGGCATGATTTGTGTACTGAATCCGTTCTTCATTACTTTGAAATTTCAGAAACATAACTTGCCATTTACATACAACTTCCATATGTATATGGTACGGACGATGGAAGATGAGTTTCATGGCATTGTAGGAATTAGGTAGGCGTTTCTTAGAAATGAAGTTTATCAAAGACTCTTTATTCAACTGTTTTCAGAAGATTTCATAAGGGGTCACAGAATGGGACTGATGCATGTTTCTTGATGAATCAACAGCTGGCCGCTTTGGGTTTACGCTATAGTATGCATCTGCATAAATGTTCATGGTAACTCATCGGTTACATAAAAACAAAGTACATTGAAATTTGTATCTCCATATTTAAGCCTTGTCTTTACTAATTCGGTAGTTTCATTGCAGGCCTGAATATGTACTTTTGGTTATCATTCATCCCTGCCATTGTAAGTAACAAAGCAAGAATAAGTAAAAAGCTTGAAATTCATAAACACTCAGAGAATGTGTTTGTATTTGTTTGTTGTTTAAGCTTGTCATGTTGGTTGGAACCAAACTAGAGCACGTTGTCTCGAAGCTTGCTCTCGAGGTTAAGGAGCAGCAGACAGGCACAACTAATGGGGCTCAAGTCAAACCACGTGACGGACTCTTCTGGTTTGGGAAACCAGAAATTCTGCTGCGGTTGATACAGTTTATCATTTTTCAGGTAATGAGTTTTTCTTTCCCAGTTTTTTACAAGCCATGAGCCATGATTTTTGTTTATTCACAGACATGATCCTTACATATTTCCTGGTAATACAGAATGCGTTTGAGATGGCAACGTTCATCTGGTTCTTGGTAAGGCCACCTTATAAAAATACTGGCATCAATCCTTATATGTGAAGTTTTCTATTTCTGAAAAACCCTTCATTTCGTATATAAGTGGGGAATCAAGGAAAGATCTTGCTTCATGAAGAACCATGTGATGATATCAAGCCGGCTAATTTCTGGGTGCGTTTCCAAATACATAACAATTTGCAGCAACCACCTGTCTCTAAGGGTTTTTATTTTCTGGTGAATGCAGGGTTCTCGTTCAGTTCTGGTGTAGTTATGGCACTGTGCCTCTCAACGTAATCGTCACTCAGGTTCGTCAAAACTTATCATATAAATCTACAAGTTCCATAATCTGAAAGCCTATTCACAGGTCTATGACTTAACATCGTTCATAAATTTTATGGATTCACCTGAACAGATGGGATCTCGGCACAAGAAAGCTGTGATAGCAGAGAGCGTAAGAGACTCACTTCACAGCTGGTGCAAGAGAGTGAAAGAGAGGTCAAAGCAGACAAGATCAGTGTGTTCTCTAGATACAGCAACAATAGACGAGAGAGACGAGATGACAGTAGGGACATTGTCGAGGAGCTCGTCGATGACTTCACTGAATCAAATTACCATAAACTCTGTAGACCAAGCAGAGTCTATATTCGGAGCAGCAGCTTCATCGAGCAGTCCTCAAGAGGAATACACCTCGAGGGTCGAAGAATATCTGTCTGAAACATTCAATAACATTGGTTCGGTGCCACCTTTAAACGATGAGATTGAGATTGAGATAGAAGGGGAGGAAGATAATGGAAGGAGGGGAAGTGGGAGTGATGAGAATGGTGATGCTGGAGAAACACTTCTTGAGTTGTTTAGGAGGACTTGATACTATCTCCGCTTTTAGAAGCTTCGTTAAGTTGTAAATTACTTGACATACACACATACAAGAATACGTTTAACAAAAGTAAAAATCTTCTTTTGAACCAAGTCGCCTTGGTCCTTTAAGATCACTTCTGAGTCATAAAAAAAAAAAACAAAAAAAAAACAAAAAATCTTCTTTTGTTTGGTCATTCCGATATTAAGCAGTCTTTTGGTCGTTTTACTTTGGTTTAGGGAAATATTAATCGGAGCTAAAACAACAAAACGAACTTTGCTTACAGAAAACAATCTCTAATCTGATTTGGGTCTATAGGGCCAAGTCCATTCGATAGCAAAATAGCCGTTGGTCCGTGTTATTTGGATAAGCCTTGGAGAGGTGTTGTACGTGATATTTTTGTTTTAAAAATATGATGAAATATTTAAATTTTTTATTATCTAACTTGTTCTAATTTATTTTTGGGTATCAGTACTACAAATATATTATTCCTATATATATTATTCCAATATTATGAACATCAAAATGTAGTTTTATTTTCAATTCTACTTTTAAATTATCTAATTTGGTGGGGCTAACTAGTTTATTAATCATGATAATTCACTTGAAAACGTCAACTCATATATCTATTCTATGACTCAATAAGGTACTTATGGCAATCGAAGTGGATAATTCCAGTGTTCTGGTATCTACTTTCTTAGCTACTGTTGGTCATGATTTGCTTGGATTGGCCTCCAACACATAAACCCACACGGTATAGTACCGATTGGCCTCCGTGATACTAAACACCGAAAAGATTTAGGAGGCAGCTTGTTGGTAAGTGGAACAAATGGTTAAAAAAAAAATGAATATTTTGGACAAAAGAAACACTTGTTATTAAGTTGCAATCATTCTGTCTTACATTATTTATTTTTTATATTTTTATATTTTTTTACTTCTTTAACATCCCCATTGAAATAAGCATTTGCATTCAATTGTACTTCATTATATACTAAAAAAAAAAAAATCACACCGTCATTGCATTAGCACTAATATAGATTATCAAATGCATTACCACATTGCATCATCAATCCATCACAGGTTATTATTATATCAACAACAAAAAGAAAAAAAACAAATGTTACAATCACAACATTTTACATCGAAAAAGACAATCGTACATTCTCACTACATACTTTATAATACTAGTATTGAAGATGGGGAGCTTAGTTCCATAAATTACTCCTTTTATGTTTTTTTTTTTTTTTTTTTTTAGAAAAAGAAA
>NC_025698.1:4954654-4963786 GCF_000633955.1 Camelina sativa | reverse complement strand
TTTTTTTTTTTTTTTTTTATTTAGAAAAAGAAATAAAAGTGAGAGAGAAAAAAAACAGAATAACGTGAAAATGTCGACATAATGGCTAAGTATAGACAAAGATTGGGGGAAGCTCTGTTAACATCCGCGTCATGAGTGTTCAACATGCCACTGAGCTAAGCTAACCCAATTCGTAATCGCAAACGCCCTGACGATGTCGTCACTCTTTCGCTCTTTCTCCTCCTCCAAGTTGCCTTCTTTTCGATTTCTCTCTTATATTTTATTTTTTATAGTCTCTCTCTCTCTCACCTTTCTGCTTCTTCTTGATCCCGAGAAGACGAAGACACTCTTGTTGTTCCCATGTTCATCGTCGATGTTAGATAATTCCTCCCTCCCTTGGGATTCGTCTCCGTCTCTCCAATTCTTTATAATTCTCTTCTCTATGCTCTTTCTTTATAGGTTCTTTGGAAATTGTTTCCTCTATACACATTTGGATCAGAAACAGATTCTCTCTCAGGTATTTCATCGAACACTTACCCTACAAAAATTCACTGTGATCTCTGTTCTTGATTTATTCTTATCTGATGTAGAATTGAGATTCTGAATTGCGTTCTCTGTTGCTATATGGACCCCAAAAAAAAAAAAAACAAAAGAGTCCATTTTGCAGATAGTTCCCGAGGAAATGGCTTCTTCTACCACTAAAATCCTCTGTGATGCTGGAGAATCAGACCTTTGTCGAGACGATTCAGCTGCATTCCTCCTTAAGTTTGTAGCCATTGCTTCGATTCTACTAGCTGGAGCTGCAGGTGTGGCCATACCTCTCGTTGGACGGAACCGTCGGTTTCTTCAAACTGAAGGGAATCTATTTGTAGCTGCTAAAGCTTTTGCAGCTGGTGTCATACTCGCCACTGGCTTTGTCCATATGCTTGCAGGCGGCACTGAAGCTCTGAGTAATCCGTGTTTACCTGATTATCCGTGGTCTAAGTTTCCTTTTCCTGGTTTCTTTGCAATGATTGCTGCTTTAGTTACTCTGCTTGTTGATTTCATGGGGACACAGTACTATGAGAGGAAGCAAGAGAGTAGTAGTAGTAATCAGGCTGCTAGTGAAGCCAGTGGTCGTGAAGAGACATCTGTTGTTCCCGTTGTGGACAGAGTAAATGAGAACAAAGTTTTTGGTGAAGAAGACGGTGGTGGGATTCACATTGTTGGTATTCGTGCTCATGCCGCTCATCATAGACATAGTCACTCTAATGGCCATGGTACATGCGATGGACATGCTCAAGGACATTCACATGGACATGGGCATGTGCATGGGATTTCTGATGTTGAAAATGGAGCTAGGCATGTTGTTGTTTCTCAGGTTTGAAATCTCGTATCCCTTTCACAGTTTTGTGATTCATATATCAAAGTAGAAGCTTGTGTGTTTGTGTTTGTGTTAAGAATAGGCTTACAAACACTTCTAGAACCTCAAAAGCTAGCTTGTATAAATCGTTTCCACTTCCTTTGCAATGTGTGGGATCTATGCATCATCTTATCGATTTATCTAACCCTTTGTAATGATGGATATTGCAGATATTGGAGCTTGGCATTGTGTCGCACTCAATCATCATCGGTTTATCCCTTGGTGTATCACAATCTCCATGCACGATCAGGCCTCTCATTGCAGCTCTATCATTTCACCAATTCTTTGAAGGATTTGCGCTAGGAGGCTGCATCTCTCAGGCACAGTTCAGGAACAAATCAGCGACCATAATGGCTTGCTTCTTCGCCTTAACCACACCGGTAGGTATCGGGATTGGAACAGCAGTGGCTTCGTCTTTCAACTCGCATAGCCCAGGAGCTTTGGTCACTGAGGGCATACTGGACTCGCTCTCGGCTGGGATACTGGTGTACATGGCTCTGGTGGACCTCATCGCAGCTGATTTTCTAAGCAAAAGGATGAGTTGTAATGTGAGGCTTCAAGTTGTGTCTTATGTAATGTTGTTCCTTGGAGCTGGACTTATGTCCGCACTCGCCATTTGGGCTTGACTCTTCTATTAGATTACAACATATTATCTTCTGTAGATTCGAAAATAATAATATACGCCTTCTGCTTATCTTTTTCACATTCATTCTTAGAAGAAACAAGAAAATTGAAAGAACAAAGATATATAAATTTATTAATTGATCTTATATAAGGATGAACCAAATTAGGGCGACATTAGTGAAGTAACAATAGAGATGGCTTATACAACAAGGGATCACATTCATTAAAAAGCTTTAAAAATTTAAGCAAGTTCTTCTTCTTTGTGGGTTTCGATGACGACATCAGAAGTCGGCCAAGCCATACAGGTCAAGACATAACCCATTTCCATCTGTTCATCGTCTAAGAAGCTCTGTTCCGACTGGTCAACGGAGCCAGATACCACTTTCCCGACGCAACTCGAGCAAGCACCGGCACGGCATGAGTAGGGCAAGTCCATTCCGGCATCCTCTGCAGCGTCGAGGACGAAGACGTCACTTGCGCACTCCACTTCTTTTTCGCCCTCCGGTGTGATGAACTTGACCTTGTAGGCGGTGACGCGACCGCCGCGTGCGGTGGAGGATTTGAGGCCGAAGAGGGATTGTGTGTTGGCCGCTGGGAGAGATCTGAGGCTCATTGGTGTCTGTTGACGGCGGAGGAAAGAGGTGCTTACGATGGCGCCTGAGAGAGCACTGGAAGCCATTGTTGAAACTTGAAAGATGATAAAAAAATTCTACGGATTATGTGAGAGTCTGTTGTGTGTGGCCTTGTGAAAATGGCGTCGAAAGTGCGAGGGGGTGAGGATTATAAAGGAAGTGTATCTACCACGTGGCATACGATGTGTGGGTTCTTGTGTTATCCTCTTGAAGGGTTGTCTCTGTGTCTGTTGTTTTGCATGTGTTGCAATATCTCGTTGGTTAGAGAGTACAATATGTGGTTTAGACTTGGGGACAAGTATTCGGCACTAGGAAGATTCCGGAGTTGCGTGGGTTACAAAGAAATTGCTGAATATGCTTCAAATTGTAAAAATAATGGAAAGAAACAGAATCCGCACCTTTTTTTACATCTTTTATTACTAGTCTTAATAATAAGCACGAGAGTTACTGTCTTCCAGGTTCCAGCACATGACCATACCTCGCTTTTAACCTCTTTCCCGTGAAATTATCCTACGTGACCACATAAATTCTGGGATGTATACATACAAAAATAAAGGATTCTATCCAAGGACACCATATTCAATGATCTAAGTGAATTGAAGTAAATACGAACCAAAAAAAAAAAAGATGGGGAAAAAGATTACAGGTAGTAGTAGTATAGTACACCACTCAATTCTAATCTAAAGAGAACAATTCACTTACCAAAAAGGGAAGAAAAAAAGAAGATGAAAGAGAAAAAGCCCCCATTGAAGAATATATATATGTTCCTTCAATATAATATATAACCTCATAAGAAGCTTCCTTCTAATTGGATGTGTTTTCTCCATTTTTTTTCGTTTACCTCTTCTTCTAGTCGCACTTGATGTTTCTGTAGATCCTCCTTACAAACAGATTTGATCCCAAGTATCCAACAGCTCCTGCCAAAATTTTCACAACAGGGTTTAGTCAAATCATTAACACCAACTGCTAGTTTTGCATAGAATATATATATATATATATATATAGATAGATAGAGAGAGAGAGAGAGAGAGTAAGCCCACCGCAAAGGATTCCAAGGCCAAGACAAAACATCATGGTGTATCCAAAGTAGAAACTCGTCTGGAAGAATCCAGACATCTTGGTCTTTACGTAGTAGTAATAGATAGAGTATAAGTAGACATAGACAGCCGTCGACGCAGCAGAGAAGAAGGAAGTCCATTGCCAGTGATAGTTCTCTGCATTCAGCAAGAAATATGTTCCCACGATTGTCACACACACCGTCACTATGACTAGAATCACAAAAACCAGCAGCATGAATCCATACACATAGTAGACCTGTCGAACCAGAACAAACAAAACAAAAAACTTTCAGAAAATAGCCAATCAAATTTACTTCAGCTTCTCAAACTTTAGCTATAGGTATACTATAACTAGCCTAGTTGTAGCAGTTGTGAGCAGGTAGAGAGGACAAAAATTACTGATGGGGCTAGATTTGAAGGGTTTGAATTGACAAAAATTACTGATGGGGCTAGTCTCATAAATCAAATCTCTCTGGTTTGAATTGGCAAGAGTTAGCAGTTTCATAGCTTTGTTCTTATCAAAAGCAACTACTTTTACCTTGTAATTCCAAAAGGATGTGAAGACAAAGTACATCTCAATGAAGATGCTTCCAAAGGGTAGCAAACCTCCCATCAGGGAGACAACCGATGGAGTCAAGTACCATTTTTTCTCAGGGATTGGACGTGGAATGGTCTTCACACGGCAGGGATTGTTTGGAGCACCACTCCAATTTCTTCCAACGACTGTCCCAAGGAGGGCTAAAGGGAAGGAAATGAAACCCCAAATTACAAACACAACCACCATTGTCCCAAAAGGAATAGCCGCAAGAGATCCATAGAATATGGCAATGGTGTTAAGAAGAAATCCAATTCCGAAGCACAAAAAGGGGAAGAGCGAAGCCGTGAGGACCATGCACTTGATCCAATGTTTACCTGATAAACCAGCATTATAATTACTTCAATATTTAGAAAGGAAAGCTACACTGGAGTGGTACACCAAGTAGAGTAAGTCATACCCCCGCTTCTTGAGTACATTCCACCGCTCACATAACCAGAGACAAAGGAAGTCAGAGCATAGCAAACTATGAAAGTTGTGACGATAGCTCCTCTCCTGAAATAATTGGAATACAAGGTGAGCAACTTCCAAATTTACAAGCATATCAAAAATACTACAAAGAATATAGGAAAAACAACAGCACAAAAGATTGGTCGCAAGTGACATGAAGTGTCATACATACCCAACGTAGAGAGTTCCCACGATGGCCATTAATATGACAAGAAGAACCAGCAACGCCAACTGAGCACCTGTGCCAACTACAGCTGAGAGAAGAACTAGACTACTTGCTGGCCTGAAGACATCTCCGTGCACAAGTTTCCAACCAGATTCTTCACTTACATCCCGTTCCTGCACTCAACAATTCTAATGTTAGATGTGGTATACAGCCTTGCACTTAGAAATAAAGAAAGAAGTGTTGGACAGACTGCCAATTGACAAATAGAAGTTGAGGAGACATCACCAAGCTCTCAAGATCATCATCTTCTCGAGCATACTTTGCATAATCATTTCTGAGAGTCCTCATCAATATCATTGAGACCAACCCAGTGAGGAAAATAACCATCATAAACGAGTTAAAGATGGAGAACCAGTGGATCTGCAAGAAAGAAAAAAACTCTTAGAAGGCTTCTAAAGCAAGAACAGAAATCTTCAAGAGATGGAATTTAGAAATATGCTAAATTTTGTAAGAACAAGCTTCATATGGGGCATTCAGGGTGATACATTATAACCCTGTGAACCAATTTAAATCAAAGAGAATACAGAAGGAATAAGGACTAATACAGAGCACGCTAACAGTTACCTGGTGTTCAAAGAACGGATAATCAAGATATACGTCAAAACGGCGAGCAAAAGTGACATTCGTTGGAATCCATTGCACAGAATACGTCAGGTCCACTGTTCTCCCTGCTTCTAATGGCCTTGGGTTGTCTTGAGTGAGATTAACATGAATGATCTATCAAAAATATATAAATAAGATCACAGCATATAGTACACATGATTTTCATACTAATGCTTAATGGCGTAGCGACATCTAACCTGGTCTTTGTTGTATTTGACAACGATGTTCTTATGTGTGTAGAGGACATGCTTGCCGTTTTCACTGTTTTTGTCAGGATGCAGCTCACCCACAAAGCCTACAACAGCAATGATACAGTGTTAAAACTATCTAAAACTGGAAAAAGAAAACTGGATGTTTCAAGTAAATATACAAAGGTCATACCCCACAAAGGTAGATCATCTGAAGATAGAACCACCCGATGAAAGTCCACGCAAATGATATGGCACAGAAAAATGAGAAATAAGGTTAGCAATCCAAAGAAAATACCTTTCCAGCTCCATAATGTGCGAAATAGTAAACATATGTAAAATAAAGTCTCCTACAACTCAGAAAGCCATAAATGATATTGGTAATGCAGTGAAGAAAATACAGTGAATTTTAAATATGCATTATGGAAAAAGAACCTAAAGCAAACTAAGCAAATAGAAAATGTTTCCAAACTTTATTTAGTAGGAAACTGCTACATCTTTTCTCTGGAAATAATAAAACTTCTTCTTTTCATGCTATTTCAGCGGCAATGTGTACAAGGAAATGTGAAACATACCCATAAAAAATTCAAACCAGTAGCTAGATTCAATGGCATCTTTAAAATGCTTGACCTTAGCTTCATCGAGTTCAAGCGGACAGATGACGTTTCTGTCAACATTCTCTGTGGAAAAAAACAGAAAAGATGTAGTAATTAGAGCACAAGTAAGATAACTAGTATGAAACAGAAGCTAGTATAAGAATTACAACATACTCAAGAACTTTATCGCAATTTCACTGTCAATCAGCTCATTGCCACCAAGAACTTCACCAAGACCACCCCATTTGTGAACGTTGTTTGCAGATGGACGACAAAACGGAAGACTGTAATAGTTGTATGTTTCTTGTGGATTGTTATATGGGCCAACTTTGTTCACCCACAGGGTAACCTGCTCATCGGCTTGATACTGAAAAAAGGTAATTCCAGAAGCATTGAGTTGACAGAAATGAAAAAAATGTACAAGCTTATGGGATCAACTAGAAAGAGGGTGTACGAACGAAATACTTAATCAATGAGAACAGAACTAAGAATATCAAACCTAGACAGTTGACATATAGATATTGGTAAAAGGTTAAGTGCAATATCATTTCGAAGAATCAAGAGTAAACGTCTTCACACAAACGACTCAGGATATGACATCAAATTTTCATCATTCATAATTTGTTCACTATAGTTCTGGTTCCACAGAAATAAAGACTAATCCTCTAATAAGGCTAACAGATCGAGCTAGCAATAATGCATAATCCGCCTCTATCAATCATCTTTCACGCAGAATAATAGTTGGAATTAAATTTACATGTACATAAAGTTAACTATGACAGTTCTTGTGAGAGTAAGGAGGCAGAAGGAGCAAAAGCATTGAAGCCCTGGATCTCATGATATCCAATATCACAAAGGCAAGAACTAATATGAGCTAAAACTGACCATAGACAAAAGAGGGCAGGTGTGACACTTTCAATATCAAATTGGAAAATTTGTTTACACATTTTAGATCTCGGAAGTAAGAACTATAAGATCTATATACGGGACAAATGTATATCTCACTTCAACTGCTTTTAAAATTCGCTTTGGAGATCACAGAGGGGAAACAATAAATTAGATGCCACTCAATAACATAAGTCATTGTTTGAACATCCAATAAACTACCACGTTCATAAGCTGGGGGTTTTGAGTATCAAACAAAACGAGAATCTCAATCCCATAGCAAAACCTAATATCACATAGTTAAGGAATTCAAAAAACAAAAAAAGACTCAAATACTTAGCAACGAAGAAGAAATTGGATGGAAGCTCGAGGATCCTATCCATCCGAAAACGAACAGATCCACTAAATCAATCGGAAGCACCATGCAAATCACAAGATCTAGGGACACATTACTCAAGAGTGGAGCTTGCATTAAAACAAAAACGGCTAGAGATCTGAGTCATATTACCTTGTGATCTGAATCGGATGCGAACGTAGGAGCGAGAAGGGAAACGAGAAGAAGTAAGAAGACGGAGACAGAGGCGGAGGAAGACGGCATCGTGAAAACCGGCGGACGATCAGATCTGAGGGAAGAGGGGGGAGNGGGGGGGGGGGAGCGAGAGACCCGACGATATCGAGAGAGAGAGAGATCCTCAGCTCAGTGTTTTCACTTTGATGAGATTTTTGGGTAATAGAAAAAATAATAATAATTATAAGGCTTTTACACAACTTATGTGTTTTTCTTGTTGTTTTTTTTGTTATTACTCGATCAATTGGGCGGGCCTATGGACGTAAAACAAAAAAAAAACGTAAAACAGCTAAAAAGCCCATACATAAAAACGAACGGTCGTCGGTTGGTCAATTCCTCTCCGCAAGCAGCAGCTATGTATGTTGTTGTTACATGTGAACAATGGCAACGTGCACAGACTAATGTATAATTTCGAGCAAAATATACGGTTTACTTGTACTGAGTTACAAAATCTTGTAGTAAAATGACTATGGTAGAAAATTATTAAGCTGCTGGGAAATTTTGTTGTTGTTTACAGCAGCATATAGAAATTTTTTTGTTGCTTACAGAAGAATTTAGTAACGTGAAATAGATTGATATGGTCATTGGTAACATTATGAACGTAATAACAAGGGCAATCGAATGAGCATGGGAAACATGTATGGATAGCATTGGAAACTTGTGGGTCCCGCATTTTATTTTTATTTTAGAAAAAAAAATCTAATATCGTTTCATATCAATCCCCTAATTAATTTTAAAATAAATAAAATTTTAAAAAGCATATCATGCTGAGAAGAGTTCAAGCTTAGCCGTGGATATTCTTTATTAATTTATACTCATCATTATTCTCTGAAAAAAGAAAAAAAAAAAAAAATTGCAACAAAACACGAAAGAAAGAAAGGTCGATTATTCTTCGCTTTGCCTTGAAATCTCTTCAATCTATCTATCCTCCAAATCTCCAAAAAAAAAAAAAAAAAAAAAAAAAAAAAAAGATTGAACCTTTCCTAATCGTCATCTCATCTCTATTTCCTTTCTTTCTTTAGCGAATCGCGAGATCTCGGATTCGCATCATTTGATTTTGGGATACTGTCTTTGTTTTCCTGTCTTTGTTTCTTTCTATGATTTCACGTGAATTTTAATTCTGAGCTGGCTACTAGGGCTGCTTCTTCTACTTCTTGGAGAGAGCTTTTTTTAAAAGGGAGATTCTTTTTCTTTCTGTTTTGTCTCTGTTTGGAATTTTTTTTTTTTTAGGGTTGTCTGATTTTTCGAGATATATGGACAAGTACGAGCTGGTGAAAGACATCGGTGCTGGGAATTTTGGTGTGGCCAGGCTCATGAAGGTTAAAA
>NC_025698.1:4900892-4954233 GCF_000633955.1 Camelina sativa | reverse complement strand
ATTAGCATAAATAAAGAATAGCTTGGTGTTTTGTGCATAATAAAAAGTGGATTTTTTACAATTATTAGAGTTGTAGAGTGAGTATATTGGCTTTGTTGTTGTTTTTTTTGATAACAGATTGATGAGAACGTGGCAAGAGAGATCATTAATCACCGATCACTTCGTCATCCGAATATCATTCGTTTTAAGGAGGTTTAGTGAATTTCTCTTACTGTTTTGACATTGGGTGGTGATGAAGTTGATAAATCTTATAACTTTTCCATCTCTGATCGGTGTGGGTTTTACAGGTGGTGTTGACTCCAACTCATCTTGCCATTGCTATGGAATATGCTGCTGGTGGTGAGCTCTTCGAACGTATATGTACTGCTGGAAGATTTAGCGAGGATGAGGTGAGATTTGTCATTTTGAGTTCCTGGCGTCTTCTCCTGATATAATATTTAGGATATGTTTCGGAGTTCTGTATGGTCTTTCTAAGTTTTGTTCTTTTGTCTCGTTTTCAGGCAAGATATTTCTTCCAGCAACTTATATCAGGTGTTAGCTATTGCCATGCTATGGTAAGGCAGAGAGAATTACATTAACAGATTTACTTATCCCTTTAATGTTTTGAAATCGTTTTGTTTATCAATCTTGTGCCCATTTTTGTCTCTCAGCAAATATGTCATAGAGATCTGAAGCTCGAGAACACGCTCCTGGATGGCAGCCCTGCTCCACGTCTGAAAATCTGTGATTTTGGTTATTCCAAGGTTTTTCTTGGCACTATAAAGAAAACATCCAAGTTTTTTGACCTTGTTTGTGAGATTCTCTTTTGTTCTTCACCTTTGTGGGAAAAGCATTTTCAAGCGTTTTGTTCTTCTTCTTTTGTAGTCCTCTTTGCTACACTCTAGGCCCAAATCAACAGTTGGAACTCCAGCGTATATTGCACCTGAGGTCCTTTCTCGGAGAGAATATGATGGCAAGGTAATGACAAGCATCACGCACAGTGCAAAGAACTTGCACAAATCAATTGGTTTCGATGAAACTTGTCATGCTCTCTACTTTTGTTTGATTTTGAATATGTAAAGTTATCCTCGTGGAAGCCACTAAGATTAATATTTCCTCTCTTAGATGGCTGATGTATGGTCTTGTGGTGTGACTCTCTATGTCATGCTGGTTGGAGCATACCCATTTGAAGACCAGGAAGACCCCAAAAACTTCAGGAAAACAATACAAGTAGGTTTCTGTTTCATGTTTTTGCATATCTCGCTTGTAAGTAGGCTACATCCTATTCATCATTGTGCGATTTTGTTATACAGAAAATCATGGCTGTTCAATACAAGATCCCGGACTACGTCCATATCTCACAGGATTGTAAACATCTCCTTTCCCGGATATTTGTTGCCAATTCTCTCAAGGTATATATATTTGTCACCAATTCACCCAAGCAAAAATGTTTTCAGAGTATGGTCTTAATTGACAATTGAGCTACTTGCTTGTTTTTGCAGAGGATTACTATTGCTGAGATCAAGAAACACCCATGGTTCCTGAAGAACTTGCCAAGGGAACTCACAGAGACAGCTCAAGCTACATATTTCAGAAAAGAGAACCCAACCTTTTCCTTCCAGACAGCTGAAGAGATCATGAAGATAGTGGCTGACGCCAAAACGCCACCTCCGGTTTCTCGATCCATTGGAGGTTTTGGCTGGGGAGGTGCAGAAGGAAAAGAGGAAGATGCAGAAGACGTGGAGGAGGAAGAAGAGGAGGAAGTGGAAGAAGAAGAAGACGATGAAGATGAATACGACAAAACTGTAAAGGAAGTACACGCAAGTGGAGAAGTCAGATTAAGTTGATATCTTGGTTTTTTTGGTTTGTGTAAGATAAAAAAGTTCTCTTTGGTTTGTTGAAACTTAAAAAATCTCTGTTCTTCTCGTGTTTGCCTTTTACAATGCTTTTTGGGTTTTGGTTTCCTTTTATTACGGTTTTGGAGATTTGTAAAATTTGCAGTATAAGAAAAACAAACGGAGGGTGACGATGAGACTTTGCTACACATTGTGCTATGAACATTGTATAACCTCGAATAAAGATTTTGTAATTAGATTTTATTGAAAAATATAAAATTTACAATTCTGGAATGTTGAAAAAATTTAAACCGATAATTGAAATGTTACAAAATTCAAAATAAATTGTTTTATTTTATGCGTCGGAAAATGTGAATATTAGAGGGGGAAACTATCCCGCCATTAGTGAACCGCATGATCCTCTACGGCCGTGAGCTCAAGTCGGTGGTGGCCACCATTTTATCCTCTACTTCGTCTCGCCGACTTCCCGGGTTGTTTCGCCGTCGGAGTGCTAAAGTGACGGTGTATTGAGCAAAAAAGACTCCTCTGAATCTCAAATGTATTGTTCTTTGGCTTTCGTTTCGCATTCAAATTCTAGGGTTTTCGTTCTATCTCGCACCGATACGTTTCTTCGTACTCCTGTTAATCTTTCTGTTTAGTTTTCGATTAGGGGTTTTCGTTTTCCGTGGATAAAGATTAATCCTTTAGAGTCATGACTGATTCGATTCACTTCAATTTTCAATTTTTTTTGGGAGTATATTTATCGTTTTTCAAATGCTGAAATTGGTGGGTGTAATTAACTAGCAGATTCGTTATATCACTGGATTTTGTGTTTGACGTAGCATCCTCAATCGGTAATTTGGCAGATTTCTGTAATTCGCATTAGATTTGGTAACTGTGTATGTATAGAGTCAGTGACGATGTGTAAAGTTTTTTAGTTCTTGTTGGCGTTTATCATCAGCACCCACTAATCTGAACGCAAATTCTTTTTTTTTTATGTGTGTTTATAAAGTTACTTAATTGCGGTGGCAAGGGAAGATGTTCCAATTTACTTGAACCTCATCAGCATGTTGAACCTCTGATTCACCGAGTCAAATGAGGTAAGATTGATCTTTTCCCTTGTTCACTCTGGTTTATTCCAAAATTTTCGGGCAGATCTTATTTTTTTTTTGTTTGATCTCACTTA
Source organism: Camelina sativa (assembly GCF_000633955.1). Taxonomy (NCBI): domain Eukaryota; kingdom Viridiplantae; phylum Streptophyta; class Magnoliopsida; order Brassicales; family Brassicaceae; genus Camelina; species Camelina sativa. Next base: position 4,951,233 of record NC_025698.1, on the reverse strand, counting down.
CTCACTGTTAAAATGCAGTAGGAGTTATCTTCCTGAAGTTCAGAAACCTAGAGGTCCTCAAACGAATTGGTCGGAACATGCAAAGGCGCTCGAGAGTCCATCGTCCGTGACTAAGTTTCTGAGCTCCAATGTCCTGTATGCTCTAGAAAGTCAAAAGCCTAGAGATATGGCTGCAAGGTATTATGGCTTTCGACAACAATCATCTCCTTCTGTCTTCTGTCATTGTTTCTTAATTGTCATATACTTTGGCCCAGTACTATCTGCTGTTTGAATTCATAGACTTAACTATGATTGAAGTCAGTGATTAAGGATAGCTTTCTACCACATTGTGTTTTATGGCTTCCAGCAGCATTTGATTCTGTGTGCCAATGCGTGTTTGTTTTCCTATCAATAGCTTTGTACAATTATATGTGCGTAATATGTTCTCCGGCTTTTGTATTGGTCGACTTTCATACAACCAAACTGCCCGAAATAATATTAAATGATATGTGCGTTGTATGTCTCTTTGATGTTTCTCGTAAGAGTATGTGAGTGCTGGAATTCTTGTGAGGTTTTCTTTGTCTTCTTAAATCTGTTTACCTATGTGATTCACAAGTATTTGAAAGCTCTGTACTCTTTTTGCTTAGGTCTATCTCGTTTCCCAGTGTGAATGTGCATACTTTGGCGCACCCGCAAGTTGCAAAGGTAATATCTTTTTAGCTGAGAGTTAAGTTTTTAACTGATGTATACCCCTTGTCATAAGTAGGATTTCATTACATGTTTTTCCTCTTCTCTTTCCGTTTCTTTAAAATAACATTTTAGCTCATCGTAGATTCTATGTTCCCCTAGTTGTGGTTGACCTTCCCTTTTTAGATAGACCTCTCTTCATGAACTCTACATATTTAGTTAATAGTATCCTATGTTGGCAGGCTTGGCGTGCTCTTTCAAGTCTCTCAATAAATAATGCCTACCTAAGACCTGGCTTTACTCCCCCCGTTGATGACGGTGGTACCAATGGCTCATTTTCTGCAAGAGAGAGATCCACCGTGAAAGTTGTATCTAGCACTGATGGTTCTTTTTATATGAACAATCGACAAAACCAAAGTGCATTGAATGTTTCAGGAACTGGAAGATCCTTTCACAGTTTTCCGTCCTCTGTCCGTGGTGATGATGAAATAATTGCTGAAAAGTTTCCACGGGTAAACGATGAATCAGAACCCAGATGCACGCATTTAAATGGTGTGGAGAAATCATTCAGGAATTCTGCATTCCCATCTGAGCAGTTGGAATCTGGAAAAGCATGTCTTGACAATATTGATGACATACTTGAGGTAATGTTGTTGCTGAAAGTAGCACATCGTTTTTCCTTATGTAGTACTCCTATGTAAACAAGCCACTTTTCTCAATTTTGTATAAGCATCTGTAAGTGGTAGCATATTTCCGTGACATTAAAATCAAAACCATTATAGGGAGTACCTTCTGGTACAAAGTTTCATACATGCTTATGTAGAATATTGGTTTGTGGTGAAAATACGTCAACTCAAGCATGTTAACACTTTGTGTGCAGAATATTGATGTCGACCAAATTGTGATGGAACACTACCATTCTACTGGTACTCCGCAGCCATCAGTATCTAACTTTTCGTTGAGAACTCCACCTGTGGATAGAAGTGCTTCCAGATTTGAAGAAGACTCTTGTCTGCCTCCTGAATTATGTTCCAACTGTAGTCATGGAATAAAGGTATGAATCTGCTTTTCTCTTCTTGTTTTTTGCTTTAATGGTTTTGAAATCCATTGGTTTTCTCATGTTATTAGATGTTTGGATCTACTCAGTTAGGGCTTTGTCCAGAAGCTTCAACCCATGTGGAACAAATGAAGGACGTGTTGCTTTCAATATCAAATGAACTTCTTGACGATGCTACTGACCTGAGTCCTGAGCGTGTTCAACAGCTTCGTCAAGAGAGGTTTATAGCTCAACCAATTTTGTTCCCATTTTTCGTGGCTGTTTAATTTGCCTTTTTCTATAAGAGTAATAACAATTTAGTTTCCTTTCGGAGGCTGTAGTATGTTCTAGCAAAATATAGCAGAAATAGTACAGGGAGAATAGAGTAGGCTTAAAGAGATAATAGGCAGCGCATCTGTTTCTTGAGTTTGAGTATTTAGTTGTATCACAAGTGTGAGTATGTCTTGACTTGTTCAGTTTCTAATGAGTCTCAACTTGTGTTGTTGCTAGGTTACAGCTGAAGAAGCAAATTCAGCAGCTTGAGAACCATATCCGAGATAAAGATAGTAAAAAATCTCAGTTTTTGTCATCTACAGCTACTCGTACTTTCCAGTATGAAACACCTAAATCAACAAGTTATAAAATGGATCATCCACAAACTGATTTTCGACCACTTCCTAGTGACCAAGGAAGATATGTCTGTGATAGCTGGAATATGCCAAGAGATTCTTCATTTTCTGTAGAGAGGGAACAATATGTTCCGAAGATTATTGACGTGACCTACACCGAAGGTTCAAGCGACAAAAGATGGAGCAGTCATGATTTTCCCTGGACAAGAAAATTGGAGGTGATTAGCTGACTTTCTCTCTTATTTTTGGTTCATTTACGTTCCTTGTACTCATGTGTTTCCTTGCAATGTTCAGATTAATAATAAAAAAGTATTTGGAAATCACTCGTTTCGACCAAACCAGAGAGAAATCATCAATGCAACAATGAGTGGCTCTGATGTTTTTGTTTTGATGCCAACTGGAGGAGGGAAGAGTTTGACATATCAGGTCACCATTATATTTTAATGTCACTATGATTCTTCAATCTACTTCTTGTTTTTAACTGAGATAGTTGTATCCATCCTACAGAAAGGAGATAAACGATTCAATTTGTGTTCTCCAAACTATTTACTAACATCTTATTTTGGCAGCTCCCCGCTCTGATCTGTCCAGGAATAACATTAGTCATTTCTCCACTTGTGTCACTTATTCAAGACCAGATAATGAACCTACTGCAGGTGAACACTTCAGAAACCACCAGAGATTCTATTTATATCTTCTGTTTCATTGATGAATTGTTATCCTAGAGAATTATATCCTTTTCACGCTTTGATTTCTGAATCATGGTCACAGGCCAATATACCCGCTGCTTCCCTAAGTGCCGGCATGGAATGGGCTGAACAACTGAAGATCTTTCAGGAGCTGAAAAACGAGCATTCAAAGTACAAATTACTATATGTCACACCTGAAAAAGTGGCAAAGTGAGTTGTTATTTTTTCTCTTTCTGTTTTGTTTTTATTTGCTTTGTATTCCTCTTTTAATTTCCTCGGGTAGGATATATTAGGACCTATGCATCATGCAGTACTACATAAGGTTTCTTATGATTCTAGAGTAGTTATTAGCATAGATGTGGGCAATTAATGCCAGGGTCACCACACTGAGATATATTATTGATAACACGTAGCTAACATGTATCTCTTTCTTGGCTGCAGAAGCGATTCTCTCTTGAGGCATCTAGAAAACTTAAATTCTCGTGGTTTGCTTTCTCGTTTTGTTATTGATGAAGCTCATTGTGTGAGCCAGTGGGGCCATGACTTTCGGCCAGACTACCAGGTTAGGCCTTCAGAAGCTTCAAACAAGGCTCTCTTACTTTTCGACAAACATGACTTTCCTTTTTTACCTACCAAAAGTATTGTGGAATATGCAGAGTCTTGGTATTCTGAAGCAGAAGTTTCCCGGCATTCCCGTGTTAGCTTTAACAGCTACAGCAACAGCCAGTGTGAAAGAAGATGTTGTACAAGCCCTTGGCCTTGTTAACTGTGTTGTGTTCCGGCAAAGTTTTAATCGCCCAAATCTATGGTAAGGTAAAACTGCCTAGACCTCTATAAATGTATTTCAGAATGCTGCTTACCAAAAAGTTTGCAGGTATTCTGTTGTTCCCAAGACAAAGAAGTGTCTGGAAGATATTGACAAATTTATTAAGGAAAATCATTTTGATGAGTGTGGAATTATATACTGTCTTTCAAGAATGGACTGCGAAAAAGTCTCTGAAAAGTTGCAGGTTGGTCATTTGTATATTGAAGCTTTATCAAGTCCTGTGCATATCACAAATATTGTGTTTAAACGTACAATTGGATACTATTTTTCAGGAGTTTGGTCATAAAGCAGCATTCTACCATGGCAGTATGGAGCCTGAGCAACGTGCCTTTGTACAGACACAATGGAGCAAGGACGAAATCAATATAATATGTGCTACTGTGGCATTTGGAATGGGTACTGGTTTTTGCTAATGTTGTTTTAAATCATTGAATGTTGCTGCCCATTAACATTGCATATTTCAGGAATCAACAAGCCTGATGTCCGCTATGTTATTCATCACTCACTCCCGAAGTCTATAGAAGGCTATCATCAGGTATTTATTATACAATCAATCATGGAAATCTCATTTAACTGATTCAACAAAAAGCTAGATACTGGTATTTCTTCTAGCGACTCACATAAGCTATATTTTTTCAAATCCAAGGAATGTGGTCGTGCTGGCAGAGATGGTCAGAGGTCATCTTGTGTTTTGTATTATGGTTATGGCGACTATGTAAGTGCATATAAACTATCATATTGTATTTTCTAGTCCGCTTTGTTAGTCTGGAACTTCTTCTTTCATCTTTCTGCTCTTGGTCATGTTTATGCATATACACAATATTATTTCAGATACGAGTTAAACATATGATTAGCCAAGGAGGAGTTGACCAAAGCCCCATGGCAACTGGGTATAATCGTGTAGCAAGTTCAGGGAGGATACTTGAAACAAATACCGAAAACCTTCTACGCATGGTACTTTAATGTGAAGATTCCTACTTTTTGCTTTTGAGGGTATACTAGCTAAGATGTTTCTTCACATTTTATTGCTTCAGGTAAGTTACTGCGAAAATGAGGTGGACTGCCGGCGATTCCTACAGCTAGTGCATTTCGGTGAAAAATTCGATTCCACGAACTGCAAAAAGACGTGTGATAACTGTTGCAGTACTCAGAGTTTGATAGACAAAGATGTCACCTTGATCACAAAGCAACTGGTATGGAAATCACTAAAAGCTTACCATGTATATCACTTGTTAGATGTGTTATTATTGGTCACGTGTATATCACTTGTTTTGCACAGGTTGAACTGGTGAAGCAAACAGGAGAAAGGTTTTCTTCAGCTCATATTCTTGAAGTCTACAGAGGTTCCTTAAACCAAATGGTATGGACTAATTATAATAATCCTTAATTCCTTCAAGGTTTAGGAGAGATTCCTACGCATATATTCTGTGTCTCTTCCAGATTATGCTAGATATTATAACCTGTATCGCCTCATAAACCATGGTCTCTTTTTTTATACTTGTTAAAGACTAATTGTTAATGAAAGCATTGGCTTGCCCAGCAATACAACCAGTGTGGCTTTGTTTTCTTGGAAAAGTAACTGTCTTCTTTGCATCTAGGTCAAGAAACACAGACATGAGACTTTGCAGCTGCATGGAGCTGGAAAACAATTATCAAAACTTGAAGTTTCTCGTATCTTGCACTATCTTGTAACTGAGGACATTCTTGTGGAAGATGTTCGGAAAAGTGATATGTATGGATCTGTGTCATCGTTGCTCAAGGTATTTAGTTCTAAATAAATTTCACTTCGTTTCTCTCTCTCATTGATGATTGGAGATGATAGTAGCTGACTGGAACCCTGATTGTCTCTGTGTGAGCATTTAACATTTCATTTTTCAAGCGGTTACACACCTAACCTCTATTTACCTATTTGTATCTAGGTGAATAACGCAAAGGCTTCCGTACTATTTTCTGGAAGTCAGACTGTAATGATGAGGTATGACTTTGCGTATATCTTTCATTAAGGTTCACAGGAACTAGGTTTAAGCAAATCATTGCAATTAACTGTGTTTGCGTTAACGGCTTGTAAAACGTACTTTAGCTAAAACTCCCATAATCTGTTGCAGATTCCCGTCTTCTGTAAAAGTACTAAAGCCAAGTAAACCCGGGGCAACCCCTGCAAAAGGTCCGCTAACATCAGAGAAGCAAAGTACTCTTCCACTTTCCACAGAAGATGCTCCTCCAAAAGATTTGGTATAGCTCTTTGAGTTCAGACTCTTTTTTTCCTAGTGACATTAATCTACCACTCTGAATCGCTGAGGTTGCTTCGTTGATCTTTTTCTCTAGAATCTCTCCGCCAACATGTACACAGCCTTGAGGAAGCTTCGTACAGCTCTTGTCAAAGAAGCCCCTGATGGTGTCATGGCATATCATATATTCATGTAAGTCCGAAAACCGTTCCACTTCTCGTTTCCCAAGTTCTGNAAAAGTGATATGTATGGATCTGTGTCATCGTTGCTCAAGGTATTTAGTTCTAAATAAATTTCACTTCGTTTCTCTCTCTCATTGATGATTGGAGATGATAGTAGCTGACTGGAACCCTGATTGTCTCTGTGTGAGCATTTAACATTTCATTTTTCAAGCGGTTACACACCTAACCTCTATTTACCTACCTATTTGTATCTAGGTGAATAACGCAAAGGCTTCCGTACTATTTTCTGGAAGTCAGACTGTAATGATGAGGTATGACTTTGCGTATATCTTTCATTAAGGTTCACAGGAACTAGGTTTAAGCAAATCATTGCAATTAACTGTGTTTGCGTTAACGGCTTGTAAAACGTACTTTAGCTAAAACTCCCATAATCTGTTGCAGATTCCCGTCTTCTGTAAAAGTACTAAAGCCAAGTAAACCTGGGGCAACCCCTGCAAAAGGTCCGCTAACATCAGAGAAGCAAAGTACTCTTCCACTTTCCACAGAAGATGCTCCTCCAAAAGATTTGGTATAGCTCTTTGAGTTCAGACTCTTTTTTTCCTAGTGACATTAATCTACCACTCTGAATCGCTGAGGTTGCTTCGTTGATCTTTTTCTCTAGAATCTCTCCGCCAACATGTACACAGCCTTGAGGAAGCTTCGTACAGCTCTTGTCAAAGAAGCCCCTGATGGTGTCATGGCATATCATATATTCATGTAAGTCCGAAAACCGTTCCACTTCTCGTTTCCCAAGTTCTGTACTTGATCACGGTCAGTTTGATTCATACCTCACAAAATCTCTCTGTTTGTGGTGGCAGCAATTCAACACTACAGCAGATAAGCAGACGAATTCCGAGAACCAAAGAGGAACTCCTTGAAATCAATGGCCTTGGGAAGTAAGTTGTGCTTTTCTCTACAACCTCTACTCTTAATCACCAAACCAATGAAGAAAAAACTAAAAGTGTTTGATGATGTCTTTAAACTCTGTTTCAGGGCCAAAGTAAGCAAGTACGGTGATCGGCTGTTGGAAACAATAGATTCAACGGTAAACGAGTACTGCGGAACCAATAAGAAAGACTCCATAATCAGCAACGACAGTCCCCATTCAGGGAAGAGGAGAAGAGACGAGAACATTAGTCCAAATGTAGCCGAGGATGATGATTTCGAAGTGAGCCCAAGTCAGTCCTGCAAGAAAACAGTGAGAAGCAAAAGCAATGATGTTCTTCATGGTGAATGTGCAGATGGAGATCGAGTAGGCATGGTAATGGAGAAGCTTGATTTTGATTTCGAAGACGAAGATGGGTCAGAGATACGACCGGAGGGAAGAGTATTACCTTGGTGAAGTTGTGACCACTGAAATTGTAGTTGTAACTTGTAAAGAATTTTTGCTGTAATACTTTGTTACCTTGTTAAAGTCGCGATGTACATTAACGTTCAGTAGATCGCATAAACTATTTATCAGATGTGGACTTCTTTGATGGTCGTTGTTTTCTTTAATCACCATATATTGGGAATTTGGGATTTGATAATATTGAAGAGTTACAGGTGGCGATGGATCATTAATCATAAGAGATGTTATCGTGGAGACTCCTCAGCCAGTGGATTCAACTCTCACTTTACTCTTTTTTAGCTGAGTTTTATAACAAAATGCAACCCTCTTTTTGTCGTGACCACATAACCAAGTAGCAGAGCTGATTACAGAAGGTAAATTTTGTCATTTTTTCATATTCTTTAGTCTGCTTCATTTGCATTAATCCGTCGTTTGTACTTCGAATTATTACAAGATCTTTTTTCACGATTTCTTGTCTCACTAGAACGATCTGTCCATGAAAATTTCTCGTAAAAGGTTATGGCTGAAGGAGTTGTGTTGTTTGGAGTTCAGAAGCTTTGGGAGCTTCTGAATCGAGAATCTTCTCGATTAAATGGAATCAATGAGCAAGTTGATGAACTAAAGCGTCAGCTGGGAAGGTTACAGTCGTTGTTGGAAGATGCAGATGCCAAGAAACATGAAAGTAAAAGGGTGAGAAACTTCTTGGAAGACGTTAAGGACATCGCTTATGATGCTGAGGATATAATCGAATTCTTTCTTTTAAAAGAATTTAGAGGAAAAGAAAAAGGGATCAAGAAGCATGTGAGAAAACTTGCTTCCTTCTTAGTCGACCGACGGAAATTTGCTTCAGATATTGAAGGCATCACTAAGAAGATCTCTGAGTTGATTGGGGAAATGCAGAGTTTAGGGATACAAGAGATCATCGATGGTGGTCGTTCGTTGTCGCTGCAAGAAAGACAAATGAAGCAAAGGGAGATCCGGCAAACGTTTGCTAACAGTTCCGAAAGCGATCTTGTTGGGGTGGAAGAGAGTGTTGAAGCATTAGTTGGTCATTTGGTGGAGAATGATAACATTCAAGTGGTTTCTATATCTGGCATGGGAGGTATTGGTAAAACCACTCTCGCAAGACAAGTCTTTCATCATGATATGGTACAACGTCATTTCTATGGTTTCGCGTGGGTTTGTGTTTCCCAACAGTTTACGCAGAAGCATATTTGGCAGAAGATCTGGCAAGAACTTCAACCACATGATGGGGACATTTCACATATGGACGAGCATATACTCCAGGGTAAGCTCTTTAAGTTGCTGGAAACCGGTAGATATTTGGTTGTCCTTGACGATGTATGGAAAGAAGAAGACTGGGACCGAATTAAAGCAGTGTTTCCGGGAAAAAAAGGTTAGCTCTTATGGTCCATAGACCATAGATAAGGCACTTTTTTGTTTAAATTATACTATGTGATTGTAAAAACAAAGTTATGAAGTAAGCAAGACGCACACACTGCTCATAAATTCATTTTCTTCCCTATTATGTATGGATAAGTTGCAGGTTGGAAGATGCTACTTACTTCTCGCAATGAACGTGTTGGGTTACATGCAGATCCAACATGTTTTACTTTTAGACCAAGAATCCTTACACCCATAGAAAGTTGGAAGCTATGTGAGAAGATAGTGTTCCACAGGAGAGACCAAACTGGTAAATTTTCATATTTAAAATTTAAGACCAAGAATCTTGTGAATTTTATTTCGTGGTTCACATCTTAAAAGTTATTACCTTGTGACTTTATGTAGAAGTAAGGGTTGATGAAGATATGGAAGCCCTAGGAAAGGAAATGGTCACATATTGTGGAGGACTACCATTAGCAGTTAAAGTTCTGGGAGGCTTATTAGCTGAAAAACATACAGTTGCCGAGTGGAAAAGAGTGTGTGACAATATTGGACCCCAGATCGTAGGAGGATCTAGCTTAGATGACAATAATCTCAATTCGATTTACAGAGTATTGTCTCTAAGCTATGAAGATTTGCCAATGCGTTTAAAGCATTGCTTCCTTTACTTAGCTCATTTTCCAGAAGATTACAATATAAATGTGGGGAGATTGTTCAATTACTGGGCTGCAGAAGGAATCATAACTTCATTTTACGATGGATCAACCATCCGAGACAGTGGAGAAGACTACCTAAACGAGCTAGTGAGGAGAAATATGGTTACTATTGACAAAAAATATATGTTTTTGAGAAACATATATTGTTGTCAAATGCATGACATGATGAGAGAAGTATGTTTGTCAAAAGCCAAAGAAGAGAACTTCCTAGAAATCGTCAAAGTCCCAACATCTACCTCTGCCATCAATGCTCAGCCTCCTAGTAAATCTCGCAGACTCTCTGTAAACGGTGGTAATGCCCTTCAAAACCTGGGACAAACAAACAAAAAAAAAGTTAGAACTCTTTTGTTTTTTGGAGTTGAGGATGACTTTTGTATACAATCGACAACCCCAAGCTTCCTAAGTTTATCATTGCTCAGGGTGTTGGATCTTGCTGGGGTAAGGTTTCAAGGAGGGAAGCTACCTTCGAGCATTGGAGATCTCATCCACTTGAGATTTTTGAGCTTACGCAGGGCTTGGGTATCTCATCTACCTTCTTCTCTGCGGAATCTAAAGCTTCTACTCTATTTGAACTTAGGCTTCAATGGGATGGCTCATGTGCCAAATGTTCTGAAAGAGATGCTAGAGTTGAGGTACCTTCAGTTGCCAATGTCAATGCATGATAAAACAATGTTGGAATTGTGTGATCTAGTGAACTTGGAGTCTTTGATGAATTTTTCAACAAAGTACAGTAGCGTGATGGACCTCCTCCACATGACTAAGCTCAGGGAGCTCAGTTTATTTATCGATGACGGGTATACTTCTGAAACTCTATCCTCATCTCTCCGTCAATTGAGAGCCCTGGAGGTGCTCCATTTATACGACAAGCCAGAAAATCGTGTGGCTTATCATGGGGGAGAAATTGTTCTGGATTGCATTCATCTAAAAGAATTAGAGTTGGCGATGCATATGCCAAGGTTTCCTGAGCAATATCAATTCCATCCCAACCTTTCACACATATATCTATGGTGTTGCTGCATGGAGGAGGATCCATTCCTGATTCTAGAAAAGCTGCTTCATTTGAAGTCGGTTATATTAACATTTGGTGCTTTCATTGGGAAGAGAATGGTATGCTCAAAAGGTGGATTTACTCAGTTATGTTTTCTAAAACTAGAATATCTAGAAGAGTTAGAAGAGTGGATAGTCGAAGAAGGGTCGATGCCATGTCTTCGTGTTTTGACTATACGTGATTGCAAAAAGCTGAAGTTTCCGGATGGGATCAGATACATAACTTCCTTAAAGGAATTGACGATTGTAGGAATAAAGACGTGGATGGAGAAATTGGTACAAGGTGGGGAAGATTACTACAAAGTCGAAAACATTCCCAATGTTCAATTCATCAACTGTGACGAATAAGGAAAATACTAGCTTTTAATCTTTTTAGGCAAGAAATCGTTTCATATTATATAAGATTCTATTCAATTTTGGCGCATTTACAAATTTGACTCTCATCTATTTCATGATACATACATAAATTACATTCTACAAAAAGAGACAGCGAAAAAGTACATCCATATTAAGAACCTCTAAATTTCGGCTTAGATCGAGATTTAGTTATCGGCCTTGAAGCTACATGATGCTTTGACAAAATCTCTGCGATGATTAGCCGACCAAACAAATGAGAATTCTTGAGAATGAGGTTTCTTGTGGTGAAGTCAACAATGTATCCTTGACCAGGCATCCATTGTAGGAGTTGAAGAAGCAATTCTTTTTTCTCGGACTGTGAAATGTATCGAGAAATCGCAATCTCAAACTGAACCTAAAAACAAAACAACACAGAGCATGCAAGAAAGAAGGAGAAATGAGATCCGATATGATTGAAAAAGAACGAAACATTTTTTTCCTTATTTCTACAATAATTCAACTGTAATGTGAATTGTTGCCAAGCAAAACGTTGACAAATAGCTTTAAATTGTTCCCGGTTGGATACTTACCTGATCAATTTTGTGGCCAGAACCATGTAAGACCTTCAGAACATCGTTCACTAAGTTAATATTTCCCGAGATCATAAAAGCTCTGCCAAATTTCTTTAAAGTAGGCTGTGAGATCATCTTTGCATTGTCCTGAAACAGAATTATGACCAAATTAGACCATTAACACGATGGATCGAATGCAAAAACTTGCTCCAGAGAGGGATTTCAAACCTTCACTACAACATATGCGTCTTTAAGGAGATTTCCTTGGATTAGAGTGTGAAGAATTTTCTCATGCAGCTCTTTGCAGATAGTTCTTTTGCTATATCGCAACATATTGTAGACCGAGAATGCTTCCGACTGAGCTCTAATCTTGCCAAGATGGTAAATCAGGGATGAACAAAGTTCCTACAAATTTCAAAGAGAGCTAAATTTTGCAGTGTCTAGCATTACTTACTTACTAAAAAAACAAATACAAGAAGCTACGAAGCAAGATTTGTAGATTAGAACTATAAAAACAAGCAATGTCTTGATGCTAGTTACCTCCTCAAGACGGTGGCCTTTGCTGTCCATATCAAGTATGGTTTGGTACGCAAGCAGGTACAACTTCTCCTTGATGAAATATTTGATCAAGATATGGAAAGTATTGTAGTCAGGACTAACGGCTTGCTCATCCATTTTCTTCATCATTCGCATAACACTTTCCATATCTCCTGCTCTGCAATAGGCACAGAGCATTGTGTTTAACATTACCAAGTCGCATTTTGCATAAGTGGTTTCAGAGTTCCTTGACAGTTCGTTTGCCTCCTCGAAACGCTTACTTCGACATAAAGCAGATATCATGATGCTGTTAGCATAGCCATCTGAAACAGGAAACTGACATCATTGTCCAGAAAAATAGGGAACTGGTTTCTGTAGAGATGCGGATAGGATAACCAAATACTCCTTACTGGTTTCTTTATCAGGTTTTGAGAAATCTGAGAAAATATCTAACCATAAGACACCCTAATTGTAGCAAATTGCTGACTCATAAGAGATAGATCTTCAAAGACAGAATGACTTTTTCAATCCAAGTTATTGACAAATCCTGTATTGAGTCTATAAATAGTGTTCATCCCAAGATTTCATTGCAAAATATTCCCGATCCTATTTTGAACAGCAGTGAAAGCAGCAACCATTGAAGAGTCAAGAATGAAATATAAAAAGCTAACTAATCAGCAGTTAGAATAAATACATACCAGATTTAACACCTTTCCCTTTCATATCATCAAAGATTGACCTCGCTTCTTCTAATTTTCCCGCCTTTGAAAGACCATCCATCAGCATACAATATGGCATCTAGAGAAGAAAACAAAATTTTGACCATAAGATAATTGCCGAGTAAACAGGAACACTATATGAGCTCTACTTACTATGTTATTCTATGATAACAAACCGTACCAATAAGCTACGTTTAGTATAGTGTAACCAAGTATTGTCCACTGATAGTCACACCATGATAAATTATTGGTGATGTTTACTCCATGCTCTTTTCTAGAATATCACAGCCAGATTTGCTGAAAAATAATATTGTCTAATTACCTCATTCTCGGCGTACCCTGCAGATTCAAGTTCAGAGAGTAATTCTCTTGATCTATCAAACAACCCTCCTTTGATATAAACCTTTAGTAAAGTTGTCATCATCACCTGCAAATATTTCCAGATAGAGTTATAAAAGCAAGCTGAGAGAACCAATCTCTTATATAATAACAAGCAAAATGAATCATGTGAACAATCCTTCAATTAAACATAAAAAAATCCAAAGAGAAGAATTACGAAAAGAAATAAGATGAAGCTAAAACAATCATGTGAAATCTGAACCATGTTTAGAGAGAATTGACGTCTAAACCATGTTTAGATAGAAGATATCTAAACAATTTCTTCACTCTTACAGGGCATTTCTTGAGGGGTATAATCAACAGAAAATGGTTGTTACAAGTCATTCAAACAAATTCATCTATCACAGTAGACAANCTCGAGTGTTTTAAACCTTCTTTTGTCCGTCGTTAAAAAAAAAAAAAAAAAAAAAAAAAAACCGCACAGTATTTCAGTGACTGCATGAGATGAGAAATACTGACAAAAACAAACCTTGTTAGGCACTAATCCTATTGATTTCATCTCAGCCATCAGCTCATCAGCTTTCTTGTAATCTCCTTTCCAAGAATAAGAATTGAGCAAGGAGCTGTAATGATATATGTTTGGCGAATGACCTTCAGCTTTCATCTGCCGGATAAAGTTTTCAGCTTCTTCACATCGACCGTTTGAAGCACAAACGGCCAGGACAGTCCCATACATCACACTATCCATTTGTATTCCATTGTGTGGCAGCTCTCCAACGAGTTCCATAGCCTTATGGTATCCATTTTTAACCTTGATACAACCTGCAAGCAGCTAGAAAACCAAAGAGAAAATATATCATAGAAGCCGAACAAAACGAGATGTTGCATATGCAGTCATGGTTCTTTCACCTAAACAAAAAAATCCCAAAATGCAGAAACATTTCAATACGTCTCTCAATGAGTTAAACGATCTAAATATCGGGTGAAAGGAGGAATCGTTTTAAGCTTCAAGGGAAGAAAATAAGTGAAACTATTTCGTCATTTACTGATGTAGTGAAAACTCGAGCTGGCATACCGTGTTATACGTAACCACATCTGGTTGCAGACCATCACGCTTCATCTGATCAAACAATTTGATGCAGCTGTCAAGCTTTCCATTCTTGACCAGACAACTAAGAATAGAATTACATATAAAGACATTGATTTTGGTTGACTCGTCTGGAATGCTGTTGTATATCTCCAGCGCCTTGGAAACATTTTTAGCCCCCACAAACTTGATGCAACTGCTGTAAGTTGAAACACTAATCTTTCCACGTTGTTGCATCCATTCAAAGAGCTAAAACGAAAGATTACAAACATAAAACACACATTAATAATACACATCTTGGAAAAAATATAGTATAATCCTACTTGATATGAATCCATGTTCAAATCAACAGACCTGTATAAGATCCTGCAATCTTCCGGAGATTCCGAAATCACGCAAAATCACATTCAAGTCTTGAACCTTCAAAACTCTTGCTAATCTGCAGAGAGGAACAGTAATATCATGAGAAGAGACAATCACATGATGATTAAGCAGAATTGAAGATAAGTTCGGTGATAAATAGTAACCACCTCTGCAGAGAGGAGAGAAAATCGGAGGAGCGTTGGACTTTAGAGATGGCGGATTTTCTCGTCAGGTAGGCAGTGGAATGACGTTTCGAACGAGGAGCTTCTGTTACGGTCGCCGGTGATTCAACGGCGGTTGTTGCCGCCGCGGAAGTGAGGATTCGTAAGGATACGGCGGGAAGGGAGAGAGAGGAAGAGGAACGAGAGCAGTGAGTGTTGAAGAAGAGATGAGGACATCGTAGTTCGAATCCCAGAACTGGCGTCTCCATTTTTTATTTTTTTCCGAGCTCACCGGTGGAGCGAGTCTGCTTCTTTGGGCATGCTCCAGTTTCCTGAACCTGAAAGTATCAAAATACCCCGATTTCAGTTTTTTCTCGAGAGTGGTGCTATTACGAGAGTGAAGGGTATTATAGTAAATTAAGAGAAAGGTCCGGCGAAATTACCCTATCCCCATCCTAAACTTACTTATCCGACAACAGTTATTTTCGTCTTTGGAGTTTTTTTAAATTACGTTTAAATTAAAACTTGTTCTAAAAATGGGCTTTTAAGCAGATATAAATGGGCCTTATTGTACATACTATTAAATTGAACATATTGTCTAACAGGCCATAATGTTTAAAAAGTGCAACACCAAAAGCTTGTGAATTGTGCTATTTCAGAGAATTGTCCTTATCAAAATTGAGTTAATCCAATTGCAATTGGTAACGAAAGAGTTCTGAGAGGTACATGCAGTAACAAAAATACTTGTGATGTATGCATGACACATAAAAACGATTATAAGTTGTCAGATAGTCTCATTGACATGACGCATGTATGTTGCTAACCTTTTACATGTGTTTTCCCTTATTCTGAAAACATAGTTTCTGATCTAGATTATGTATTTGATGATAAGTAATAATTAAGAGAGAAAGAAAAGAAAAAAAAAGAAATGAGAGATTCTTTGCAACGAATTGTACGGCAGGAGACCGACAAAGAACAGCACAGCCCCACTTCCCTTTCTCTTCATACGTTTCGTGACACCCACTTCACCATTCTTTTCTTCATTTTCTTCGCTTTAAACAATTTTTATTGACTTCTTAACGTACCAAAGTTGGTATTTAAAAGTTAACTAAGAACTCATATATAAATGAAATGTAAAATTATACTATTTCATACTACGCTAGCTAGGACTATCTAGGAGGTATTGCAGATCACATATGCAAGTAAATGTAATTTACCACCCACCTTTATAATAACTTACACCGTCATAATTAATGGAATATGTTGCTTTTTTTTTTTTTTCAATTGACATCACCGTCATTGACTCATTGGAATAGTTTGTAGTACGATAATCTCTTGTTATAATACAGTCATTGGAATAGTATAGTTTTACTTTTTGTATTATATTGAGAGAATACGCATACAAAGCAAAAGGGAATTCGACTGTTGCATCATTATCAGACGGATTTAACGCACAGAAGAAAGAATGAAAAAAACAAATACTTGAACTTCATAATTTTAAATCAATAAACATTAAATAAAAAAGCAGAAGCAACAAAAATTAACAAGCAAATATTGTAAAGGGCCCTATCATCGTTTGTCTTCTTTTGTTGTGTTGTCATGGTTCACGAAGTCGCAATCACTCATGAGTTGCGATATATTCAATCTTTTAACAACATCGTCCATATCTCTTATAGTAGTAGTATTACCCGTCGACGTCAACATCGTCCGCATGTAAATTCTAGTTATTAAAAATCTTCAGCAGAACATTATTTCAGTGGTCGGGCTTTTTTTATATTCAGCGATATCTGAATCTGATCCTGGACGGTGCTCTGTCTTTTTCTGATTTTAAATCATTCATAGCCTTAAATGCCATTTAATTGGGTTTCCAAAACCTATGACAGGCTATTCCATCTGACCAACAAAACAGTTTAGAGGAGGTTGGTCCGATCTGATATATATTCAACAGAAACGGATTTTTTTCTCAAGATTTTGATAAGTTATTGTTACTATACACGTTTTCTCGAGAGTTTGGAGTAAGTCAACTTCAGAAATGCTTAAGTTTTTTTGTTCCCAATAAATCTTTAGGTGCGAAAGTCATGATAAGAAAATAATTAATTTCAACGTAAGAATTCGTACATATTGTAAAACTGATCGATATTGGTTGACCTAATTGTGCAACTTTTCTAACATTTGAAAATAGTTTGTTGAATTTTTACGGAAAAATGGTTGAACTGATACACTTTACATTATTCAATAACTACACAAACGCACACAAAAAGCTTTTATGCGACCGAGAGCCCTGTGGGTTAATTGGCTTGGCCACTCAACATGTTTCAAAAGTTTAAATATCGATTTTGCTTCTTTTTTTTTTTTTGGGCGAACAATCTCGATTTTGCTTAAGATCAGAGGATTTATATCTGTTTTGTCCTATACAATTTATGTCAACTGTAAACATGTAAAAAAAATATACTGTGAAATGAATAAAAATATCTAATTATACATATACTATATTTGTAAGACATTAGCTATGGATCGGAGAAGAAGATGAGCTAGCTACACATACATGTCTTTAGGAAAAGAAACATGATCGAGCTAGACGTGTGTTATATGGGATTAATAATCAAATGAAGGTTGCATTAAAATAAGGATGGATTATGGATTGTGTCACTCCTGGATGATATGACAGTCTGACAATCTTATACGATAATTATAGATGATCCCGACTCATTCTTGTTTGTTTTGGGTTTAAAACTAATGATTATTGGGTTGACTGTAATCAGATAACATAAATTTGGCTGGTAAAGTTAACAATTTATTTTTGCGATTATTTTATATTTGCATGAAAAAAATATAAGTTAGATACTAATTTATGGATCTCCTCATCTCTCTACAATATCATATCATAAAGTAATATGCAAGATCATAAAAAAAAAAAAGTTTAGTTGGAGAGATTAGACAACGGAGTAAGATGTGACTGATGGCGTACAATTTAAGTTTAAGAATTAGATTCGAAAACAAAAAGAAAGCATTTAGCCAAGTTTTCATATGCTCTTTTAATAAGAGTATCGTATTTCACATGACTCTAAAATAACATTATGTATCCATTTTTTTTTTTTTTTTGCCGTCAAGTCCATAATTATTATCAACCAATCAGTATGTAATAAAATAATATTATTAAAAAAAAAAAAAAAAAAAGGTCTAAAACAAAATTCGCTAGAAAAAGAAAGGCGTTTGAATGGAACCTTGGGTGCATGGGGAGACTAACACTAATAAAAATATATGTATTTTACAATTCAAAGAATAAATTCTCTCAACCGAACAAAGCTTTGGTTCAATCTTTAAGTGTTTTCTTCTTCTCTTTCTCTTCTTCGATTTCACATACAAGCTCAACATCTGGGTAAGTTAGTTAGTTTCTATCCTCCTGCGAGAACCCGGGTCCAATCTATTTTTTTTAATTCAGCGAAATCTATGAAATTTGTTACTTGTAAACGTCATGGTCTGAGATTCTTACTTCTTCGATTTCATTTACTCAATTAGCTTATTTAAGTTTTTGTATGATTACTTTTCGCTTAGGAATGCTTTGGTACCGAGTACTGGTTTTGCTCTGTCTGTGACTTCTTCCAGGGTTTAGTATATCGATGAGCAGTCATTATCTGGGGAAGAAATTCTAGTTTAGATTTACACAAATTTCTATTGCTTCAACCTAATTTTAGCTGACTTTGAAGTTTATTTCCCAGTCAAATTGGTTTTGAGAGGGATTTGAGTTGATGTAAATGTCCAGGGAAACCTCATTTTGTTCATCATTGTCTGAAATTTTTTGAATTTGGATTTGTACAGTGCTAAATAGAAAGGGCATATCGATTGGTGATGATGAATTGAGTTGAAACATGTGTTGTCTGCTTGCAATTTTTGATCTTGGTTTTTCTCAGCTTTATGCAGAGAGAGTCTGTCATTTGCACAAGAAGACGGCTTAAACATCATATGTAAGTCATAAACTATGTTCTAGGATCACCACAAGCTTAATTAGCCCAGATGGATTTCAGGTTTGCTTTTTTTCCAATTGTTCATGAATCTTCCTTTTATTTTGTATTTTTTTCTTTTAGCTTGTTTTTAAAGTATAAGATACTTTGTCTATCCTTTTTAGGTCTGGAGATAGAGAATTCCCAAATGGTGATTTCTATTCTGGTGAAGTCAAAGGATTACTTCCTAATGGGAAGGGAAAGTATGTTTGGTCAGATGGGACTATCTATGAGGGAGACTGGGATCAAGGCAAAATCTCTGGTAAAGGGAAGCTTTTTTGGTCATCTGGAGCCAAATACGAGGGAGATTTCTCTGGTGGTTACCTTCATGGCTATGGCACCATGACCTCACCTGATGACTCTGTCTATAGTGGAACCTGGAGAATGAATGTAAGGCATGGCCTTGGCAGGAAAGAGTACTGTAACTCTGATCTATATGACGGTTCTTGGAAAGAAGGGTTACAAGATGGGCGTGGTAGTTATTCTTGGACTAATGGAAATAGGTACATTGGGAGTTGGAAAAAGGGTAAGATGTGTGAGAGAGGAGTTATGAGATGGGCAAATGGTGATCTTTACGACGGTTTCTGGTTAAACGGCTTTAGACATGGCTCTGGCGTTTATAAGTTTGCTGATGGATGTTTGTATTATGGGACCTGGTCCCGAGGTCTTAAAGACGGCAAGGGGGTCTTTTATCCTGCTGGAAGTAAACAACCATCTCTGAAGAAGTGGTGTCGCTCTCTTGAATATGATGACACTGGAAAGTTTGTACTTTCTCGTAGTGCATCAGTAAATGTTGAGGAGCTAAGGAGTTCAAACACTGTGACAAGAAGTCTTTCTGTGGAAACTTCAGCTGGTGAAATGGCGAAACATTCAGGTAGAATATCAGATAGGTACACGGACGATATTTGGAGGTCCTGTGATCCTCCAAGAGACTTTACAACATGTCATGTGCCGTTATCTAAGTCTGCACGGTTTTCTGGCTCTGGCCAAAGCGAGGGACAAGATAAAAACCGTATTGTTTACGAAAGGGAATACATGCAAGGAATTTTGATTAGAGAAACTATTATGAGTTCTGTTGACAGGTCACACAAAATTAAACCTCCACTTCGTCCTAAAGAAGTCAGGGCCCGGTCTTTACTGACCTTTCTAAGGGGGGAACACAACTATTATCTCATGGTAAATCTCCAACTTGGCATCAGGTAAACGAAATCAACACTCTAAGCTTATGACCAACATATGTTAAAATATTATTCTTTGTTAAACATATCAAGCTGGAGAGCTCTGCTATAGACTATGATTGTTGGAACTACAATATTTTCGCGGTCTTACAAATGGCACATTATATGTATTCGTTTCTGCTATATGGCTTGATTTTAGACTCACATTCACATACAGACAAAGACGCAACCTGTTTGCATATGATGGCATCATAGATATACTGCATACTTTACAAAGATTAGATATATTTAGTTCTTCCTCTAACACAATAATCTTTTGACGTTCACAGGTATACTGTTGGAAAAATTACACCAGTTCCTAGGCGAGAAGTGCGTGCTTCAGACTTTGGTAAGAACGCCAGAACAAAAATGTTCTTCCCTAGAGACGGCTCCAACTTTACACCTCCACACAAATCTATCGACTTCTCTTGGAAAGACTATTGTCCTATGGTTTTCAGGTAAAACAGTTTTCTTAAGGCAAATACCAAAGAAGTTTATGTAGAATTAGAGTAAATAATCTATCAATGTGTATATTATTTTTGGAGATTGGTCTCAAGTTATGAAACAAGTAGTTATCTGCTCTTTAAATTAATAAACTGTGTGCCTTTTTCGATGGAATGTTTCAGGAATTTGAGGGAGATGTTCAAATTAGATGCTGCAGAGTATATGATGTCTATTTGTGGTGATGATGGCCTGACAGAAATTTCTTCTCCCGGGAAAAGTGGCAGTATCTTCTACCTTTCTCATGACGACAGATTTGTGATCAAGACATTAAAAAAATCTGAGTTGCAGGTTTGAACTTACTGACAAAGCGTTAATTTTACTATTTCTTGTCTTCACCAATAATAGTGGTTTAAGGTGATATTGTAAGCCCTTCTTAGTATGTCACAGAAACAATTTCTTAGTATATTGCTAAACTCTTAAGTTTGTGGTGGTAACGTTCTAAATGTCAGTATTACAGAAACTGAGGACTAAAATCATCCAGCTCTTTTTTGCTTTCTAGGTTCTACTCAGAATGTTGCCTAAGTACTATGAACATGTAGGGTACCATGAAAACACACTTATAACCAAATTCTTTGGTGTTCACAGAATAACACTCAAGTGGGGGAAAAAGGTAAGAACTTCTCTGGTCACAGTTATTGCTTAAATTTCATTGTGTTTCCATTTTGCTTTTTAGCATGAGATTTGTTTGCGGTCTTTTGATAGGTACGTTTTGTGGTCATGGGGAATATGTTCTGCACAGAATTGAAAATTCATCGTCGTTATGATCTTAAGGGTTCATCTCAAGGGAGATTTACTGAGAAGACTAAAATTCAAGAAAAGACCACACTGAAAGATCTTGATCTAGCTTATGAATTTCATATGGACAAGCTGTTACGCGAAGCCCTCTTCAAGTGAGTGCAATAACTTTTACTTTATATCATTTCCGTTGTGAAAGATGTGCTATACTCAGGCTGAATGATACATTGTCGAAGATTTCTTGCAAAGGGAAACCATTAGCTTTTCTGAAATCACTGACAGCTTCTTGGAACACCAAATCCTAAACAGCTTTGTTTTAAATTTGTTAGTTTCTAATTGTTCGTGGAACCTCCTTCTTTTCCCCACATGGCAGGCAAATTTACTTAGACTGCTCGTTCTTGGAATCTCTGAACATCATTGACTACAGTCTTTTACTGGGATTACACTTTAGAGCTCCTGGTCAGCTTAATGATATCCTTGAGCCTCCAAATGCAATGTCAGATCAAGAAAGCGTTTCTTCTGTAGATGGTAGGTGCCAGTGTTTCAAGAGGATACCTTTTGCACATCATATAAAAGTTTTTTTGATGGCTTAGGTAATTTGGCCGTGAGTTTGAATTCTGTCAGTATCCTAACGACAAGCTTTTAAGCCACTTAATGTCTTTATATCGGTGGAAGATTACAGAACTGAGAAGTAAAGAAATGGGGAATGTATAACTTACCTTTGCGCCTTTTATTCTTTCAGTTGGTTTGACTCAGGAACTCTCCATTCCTCCAAAAGGATTGCTTTTGGTTACTCATGAACCCAATTCCGTGAATACTGCCCCGGGTCCTCACATCAGAGGAAGCACACTCAGAGCATTTTCCGTTGGCGAGCAGGAAGTTGATCTTATTCTTCCCGGAACTGCAAGGTTACTCATTTCCTCTTTTGCTTTCTTCATTCGACCCGGTGCTTATAGCTGAACAACGCCACTGGATCTATTGTTTTAGGCTGCGTGTACAATTAGGAGTGAACATGCCGGCCCAAGCTCATCACAAGCTTGTTGAGGACAAGGAAGAGTCGGCGACAATTGAGCTGTTTGAAGTATACGATGTGGTTGTGTACATGGGAATCATAGATATTTTGCAGGAGTATAACACCAAGAAGAAAGTGGAGCATACCTGCAAGTCTTTGCAGTATGATCCGATGACAATATCTGTGACCGAACCTTCGATTTACTCAAAACGCTTTGTTAATTTTCTACACAAGGTATTCCCAGAAGAAAGGTAGGATCAACAATTTTCTTCTAAATGCTTTTTACACATCCTTGATGTACATTGACACTTCAGAAAGCTCATAGTGAAAGTATTTGTAATTTTGATATGATTAAATTTGCTGTAAAATCAATGCGCCTATGAATGACCATACATACCTTAAATCTCTTCTCTGTATCACACATTTTATTAAAATCCTATGACAGAGACTGGTCTGGCTTGGCTACTGTTACGCTTGTAAGAAGCCTGGCAGTCCTTGAACTAAAGGAAGATCAGTCTTTGCTCAATGCCAGTTTTATGACCCATTGAGTCCATTCAACCAACTGAAGCACATACAAGGAGTATCTGCAGTCACCTTCCTCATACCTCCAGTAAGCTGCAAAACCAAAATGCTGGTTTTGCAAATGCATCTCATACGTGGACCTCAAGTGGGAATGTTCCAGTAGCCATCACTACAAACAATCTAACGCTGTCTCTACTACTTCAGCCAGCTAAATTAAAGCTTAATTTATCGTTTAATGAGAGATTTTGAACAAGGAGATGAAAATAGCAAAAACAGATTAGGAATTTGATTAGCAGCAGTAGACAGCGCGGTTTTGTTCAAAAGGACATGAAAATTGAAAGAAAAAAAAAAGACTGAAAGTAAAAAAGGGAGATGCACAAAATTATGGAAATTGAAAGAAACTAGCTAAGCTATCTGCACTAAACTTGGAACATAAGAAGAAGAACAGACAAGTGGGATGCAAAACATGGGCCAAGTATATCCAACTTTGCCAGTCGCGAGATTAGGAGCTTCTCCGATCTTGACAGATTTGAAGTATCCATCTTGGCCAATGATGTAAGCTGTTTGGTAGCGACAGGTCAGGCCAGGTCTATATCTGTCAAGATCAAAAACCACGGCGACTTTGTTCTCCTCGTCAATGAAGAAACTCGCAGCCATAAAGTCAAACCGAAAACCAGTGAGTGGACTCATATCCAGTTTCAAAAACATGATCCACGACACTGCATTGGGGTCGATGTTAGTGGAAACCCAAATGTCCATCTCGTATGGTTCATAGCGCTGGTACAGGATGGAGAGCTGCTCTTCTTTAACACAGGACAGAGTGAGAGTCTCTTCGAAGTAAGAGTGAAAAGGCAGAGGAAGACGCGGCCCAAATCTCTCTGCCGTAAAATCAAAACAGAGTAAAAAGTCTTCAGTCCCTGACGTATCTATATCTTGGGGTCCCTCCTCTTCTTCGTCGAAGATTAGTTTCTCTGTGGCGAAAAACTAAGTGTTTCCCTTGACAGACACGCCAC
This sequence comes from Camelina sativa, assembly GCF_000633955.1. NCBI lineage: Eukaryota > Viridiplantae > Streptophyta > Magnoliopsida > Brassicales > Brassicaceae > Camelina > Camelina sativa. Next base: position 4,927,344 of record NC_025698.1, on the reverse strand, counting down.
GTTGATAAAACGCTATATCCCAGTCGGAAGTGACATCAAGAACCCTCCATGAATCAAGGCTGAAATCGTAGATTTCGTACCGGAGAATGTGTTTTGCGTCACGGAGGTAATCATCATCCACAAACCTCAAGATTTTGTGGTTACGACTGTTCTTGTCATAACCAAGAGCATACCTGTCCAATCTGTGGAAATCGTGTTGGGGTTGGAACTGGATCCACCTCGTTTGTCCCAAGTAGGGATTCCAGACCAAGACCCTCGTCAAGTGTCTTTGATAACGCATAACAATAAACCATCGCAGTGAAAGATTTTAGATACCTCGATTTGGTCAAGTGTACTTATCTGCTTTATAGATGGTGGCTCGACGACGTTGCGGACTCCTTGGAGATCATATCTCAAGGAACAAACCCTTGAATCCATCATCATGAATCCCAGAAACTGCTTCTCTTTAGCGACAAAAACCCCCTTTTTGGATAAAGTATTCCACGTTTTGTAAACAGATCGCACTGTTTTCAGACATGTCATCGGAACCCTGCAAAGTATCTCAGCTACCATGTTTTCGTCAAGGTCAGACATCCTCGTCATTGTAACAAAACAAACAGGAGCGGCTGTAACCACAATTAAAGACTTGTTTGCTTATACTACTAAACTAGATAAATCTAGCGATTTGTGTCTTTTATTTAATGATGATGGATTTTAAAAAGTTTATTAAAATACTATATTTATAACCCGCATGTTGCGCGAGACTATACTTTTTATTGTTATTAATGTGAATCGTTAAATATAATTATAATTATCAATATTAAAATAAAAATCTGTATGTATGTCAAATTTATTTTATTAAGCGATATATAACTTCTATTTCTTTTAATATTTTTCACAATTAATTCTTTTTTTTCCATCATACTTATATCTACTCTATTTTCACATTTTATTATCTCACTGGTAATATATTGATTATGAAAACATATCATAACTATTTTTCATATTTTTCATATTTTTCATCTTCCAATACTTTTTCTAATCGGTTCAGTGATCATTAATTACTAACATAGATGTAAAAAAATCTTAGAGAATATATCCACCATTTGTCGCGAAGTTTCTTTGACAGTGTTGTACTACACATATATTTTGCTTTATAGTAATGAATCTCATAATTGGACTTGTTTCTATCCATAAACATCATATTATAACTCAAATATTACATTTTATCTTAAATTGTTTGAAAAAAGAAAAATTATGTTCACATATATATATTTTTACTTAAAATATATATAGTCTACTATGTTTCTAATATTTATATAGTGTCTTTTATTTTAATTCTCCTAAATCTACAAAGTCATAAGATTCATCTAACTTTTAAATATGTGTACTTATGCTAAAATATAACTCTTTTTAATTTTAATTAAGAAATTTTACAATCTACCACTACTATTATAATCCCCTATATATTAATAAAAAAGCACTCTCACAAAAAAGCTGAGGTGTTGCGCTCACAGAGCTCTTGTACCAATCTAATAAATACTCTTACTTTTCATTAATATTTACATAAATATGTCATTGAAATATTATAAGCCAATATTTTTTTATTAATTTTAAAAATGAAAGATTTAATCAACTATTAATTAAAAAATGTATTTAATTTATCATTTTTATAACCTATTTACTTATAAAAAGTAAATTATATTTCATAAACAAGAAAAAAAATATTCATTTATTTATCACTTTTATCATTTTTCTCATTGCATTTTTAAACTTAGAATTAATTTAAATTAAATCTATTAGTTTAAAATAGTTTTTAATCTATTTAATGGTATAGTGATATTGATAATAATGTGAAACATAAAATATGTGAATTTTATTTTTAGAAATACAAAAAGATATCAATACACCACCTTAAAATTCTTTTCCAAGTTCAAATATTTCACGGGTGAATTGTATTTTACAGAAAATAAACGCAAATTTGAATAAACGAAAAAAAAATTACTTACATATTTTGTTTTATACAAACAAATCTTAAATCTCAAATAATAATTTTACTAATAATATTTTATTTAAATCGATTTATCCTGCACGTAATGCGGGTTGGTACCTAGTTGTTTTTATTACAAATAACTTTCTCAATTTCTTCTTAGTATTTTTCACTATTCTCTTTTTGGTGTCTGTGATGTTCATAATAAGTTTTCTTCAATATGTTTTATTTCAAGTAGCCTTATACATTTCTCTTAAATATACACATAATTTTAATTTTTGAGCACTTGATTAATATTTTTTCCTTTTTTTTTGGATATACCTTTGTTTAACAAATTTCACCATTTTTCAATTTTGAAAAAGATAGATAATATTGATCATTAATATATATATATATATATATATATATTATTAACTATATTATACTATAATTGAAAATAATAATATATACCAACTTTTAATCTAATTTAACACCAAAAATTGAATAACCTCTTGATTTAAAAAACCTTTAAATTTTTGTGTTTGTTTTTGGGAAAAAAAACTCTTATTTTCTTTATCCTAATAAATGTAAATCTTGAAAGTAATTGTTTTTTCATTAAATATATGATAGCTCTATTTTTCTCCTCTTTCTAGTTTTTTTCAAATATTTACACAATTATTATATATTATGATAAAAATAAGGGGGATTTTCAAAAATACCCCTTTTCCTATGTCACTTTTTAAAAATACCCTTTCATGTTGGTCATTTTCAAAAATACCCCTTTTCGATGAATAAAATCACTAAATTCTAAACCCTAAACTCCAAATACTAAACCCTAACCCCTCAAAACTATATCCTAAAATATAAAATGAGAACCCAAACCTAAAAAAAAATCTAAAAATTAATTTAACACATTAAAATTATGTAAAAGAGGATACAAATGAAAATGTTCAAAAAGAGGGTATTTTTGAAAAGGGGTATCCCAAAAAGGGTATTTTTAACAAATTCTCTAAAAATAACTAATTTTATATTTATGTAATCTATGTTCATATTTTACTTTGATATTTTTTTTGGTTGTATTTTTTTTCATTTCGTTTTTATTTTACATTTTAGTTTAAATTATTGTTTTAATAATAATTAAAATAATTAAAATGAGTGAATTAATTGATGCATTAATTTTAGATTTTATGTACTTTAATTATGTGGATTTATTTATTAAAATTGAAAATAAGAAGTGATGAGGTGGATGAATGAGAAGAGAGAAAAGCTAACTTTATATATATATATATATATATACTGTTATTTAAATGATTTAAAAACCTACTTTAAAAATCTAATGTTAGAATTGATGATTTAAAAATTTACTTTAAAATCCACTATTATTCAAAACAGTTTGTGAATTTGAATTAATCACTTTTATGGATTTGTGATTATCATGAAATAATAATCATTTAATAGTTTAAAATTGGAACATAAGAAGAGCACACAAGTGGGACGCAAAATATGGAGGGAAGTATATCCAACTCTGCCAAGTTTCGCGACATTAGGAGCTTCTCCGATCTTGACAGATTTGAAGTATCCATCTTGGCCAATGATGTAAGCTGTTTGGTAATCAGATGAGAGCTAGCGACCCTTAGCTTCAACATTTACTGATTTGGTTTCAAGGTAACAAACATTACATTACGACTTTGATAAATTGATATATGAGAGCACATCGATTTGGCTGCAATCTTTGATATATAAATCAGTATTAACTCTTTATGTCTGTAAGCTAAAGGGAACAGAGCAAACTCAATAGAAAGACTACAGGAGAGAGTATCAAGGTATGTTTATTCAATAATCAGTATCACATTAATCTACTACTTTCAATTCACATACTCATGATAACAATATGTAGCAGAGGCATAATATCTTTATGATAAAAGAAAATTAAAAAGGTAACATAAATTTTCTAAGTATGTTGTCTCCATCTATCATATGACACTATCATAGTGTACTAATACAAACCGGGGAAAGTCCTGAGTCCTCAGATAGTGTACTAATACAAACCCTGGAAAGTCAGTAGAAAAAATGGAAAGAGTTTGAGTAGTAGATCAGTAGATTTAATAATTCTCGCCAACGTGACAGAGCGAACAGTCTGATTGTTGTAATCGTATTATATACACAATCCACTAACACTAAATTTTGATCTGAAGTATAAACAACGCTATTTAGATTCTTGTACAATCAAATCAAACAATTACAGAATTAATTGTTTCCATAATTGTAATCGCTAAATTAGAGTTTTAATCTCATATTCTATATTTTTGTTACCTAATCAGCCACCGTACAAACATTTTACTGAGATTATTCATTGTGTTGTATCTTCAAAGGTAGATCGCGGAGAGATAAATGTGGATCGCCAAGAATCTTGGATAGATAATTGTGATTGACTTAAAGGGAAGTGTGTGTAACAATCTTCAGATCATTTCATTTTATACTTTGCAAGTAATACTTTTTTGGTCATATTTAGAAACTTTAGTAATAATAATAAGTCACCTGAGAAAATCTTTTTTGTTTTGCAATTACCTTAGACTTCTTTACTAAATAAATAAAATATTTTCTCAACTAGATCTATCATATATGTGATTATCCTCACATAATAATAATTATTAAATAATCTTCAAGATTTTTTTTATACTATTATTTATCTTTGTTACCTAATCAGCAACCGTATAAACTTTTTATTGAGATATGAACTGTACATGGATCAAAGAACTTTATATCATGAATATTATTCATCGTGGTTGTATCTTCAACGGTAGATCATTGAAAATCACGAAGAGATAAATGTGCATAGCCAAGAATCTTGAAGAGTTAATTGTGATTGCGGATTATAAAGGAAGCGTGTGTAACAAATCTTCAGGTTATTTCCTTTTATACTTTGTAAGTGTAATACTTTTTGTTCATATTTTACCCTTTGAGACCTAATTAATAATATAGTCACCTAAGGTTTATTTTTTAATTACCTTATACTGCTTAACTAAAATAGATAAAAATATCAGTAGGAAAGAGTAGTAGATAGATCAATAGAAATAATATTATTCTCACCAAAGTTCCAGGGAGTACAGTTTGATTATTGTAGTCGTTCACACGAAGCCAATTTGCATTGTTGTCAAAGTAATGAGCTGCTCTAATCTTGTAGAGCCCCGTGGTGTTTGGCGGGATGTTCTCCGAGCTTGGGAAAACATCAGGGAATTTCTGAAGCAGTTTGAATAGGAGATGGACTTGCACTGCGTCTAACTAAGCGGCTTCGGACCATCGGAGGATGTTGTTCGATCGTTGTCCTCCTGCACAACAACAACAAAGAGAGAGAGAGACGGGGTTAAACATCAAAGATTCTTGTAATCAGAAGACTTGTAAATCAAGAATAAACACAACCCACAAATATTTAGGGTTTCTTTTTAGATTAAATTCTTGTATCAGAAGAATAAACATCAATCAACTGTTGTAATCAACACACCTACTAATATTTAGGTCTTAATCAGACGTATCTTTAGAGTATCGTCTCCCGGAAACGTGGAGAGATAGAGGATGAGAGATTGAGGGTAATATTTTTCTACGGATTATTATTTGGGATTCTTTTCTCAACATATGGGATTGCCCTCATATAATAATTACTAGTAAATAATCCTCAGGATTTTTTTTTTTTTTTGTCTGTTGTTTTATTATTATGGAAGTAATGTTACATATTTTGTGATGATGGGATGATAAATTTCGCTATAGATTAAAAAGAAGAATATCATGAATATTATTCATGGTGGTTGTATCTTCAATGGTAGATCACTAAAAATCGCGAAGAGATAAATGTGCATAGTCAAGAATTTTGAAGAGATAATTGTGATTGCCGATTATAAAGGAAACGTGTGTAACAAATCTTCAGGTTATTTCCTTTTATACTTTGTAAGTGTAATACTTTTTGTTCATATTTTACCCTTTGAGACCTAAGTAATACTATAGTCACCTGAGGTTTTTTTTTTAATTACCTCTTATACTGCTTAGCTAAAATAGATTAAATCTTTTTTCAACTATATATATATGATTATCCAAATATAATAATATCTTCAGGTTATTTACTTTTATGCTTTACAAGTAATACTTTTTTGGTCATTTATCCTCTGAGACCTAAGTAATAATAATAAATCACCTTAGAAAAACTTTTTTTTTGTAATTACCTAGACTTCTTTACTAAATAGATAATGTGATTATTCTCGTATAATAATATAATTAAATAATCTTCAGTATTTATTTTTCTTTTTTTTGTTGTTTAATTATTATGGAAGTAAGAACAGATGTTACATATTTGGAGATAAATTTCGCTATAGATTAAAAAGAAGAATGACCACTGTGTGTATCATCATCATTCACCACCTTCTCCATCCAACCATTAACTTAACGTAAAATTACAAACGAGAAACTAGAATTACATTTGAAAATAAAAGCCATAATAAAGTTTCAGCTCCAACAAGGTAGCACTAATAACAATAATCATAAAGCAACTTTGAGATGAAGAAAGATACATATCCATATCACAATCCTTTTTATCTTCTTGCATTCACTTGGAGCTTAAGGCAAAAGACAATTTAGGCCGAGATTTCTTTTTACCTAACAGTTTCATCTGTTTGAGACGTTCTTCTTCCTCCTCCGCTTTCTTCCTTCGCATCGCTTCTTCTTTCTGTCGTTGCAGCTCCTCGAGCTCCCGATACCGTTCCTCCTCTTTCCTTTGCCTCTCCATTGCTTCTTTTCTCTGAGCTTCTTCCACTCTCTTTAGGTTCTCCTCTGCTATTCTCTCCATCTCTTCTTTCTCTTGTTGCTCTCTTTCCTGCGACAAACACCGCATCGCGCCCTGAAAAAAGGCTCTCTCATTTCAACAAGACTCCATGATGGACAGATTTTACAATACCGAATTTTAGTAAGCAATTTGAATTCATTCTAATAAGCCACAAGCAAATTCTTGTCCAACCATGTCACTGCGTAACAAGGAATCTGACAAGAGCATCATCAATCTAATAAAATGAGAAATTGCCCAACAGTCTCCACCTAGAAAACTAAAGCAGCTCATAAAAATAGCAATTCTTTTTCCCTTTCGGTCACTCTACTCTAGAAGTGAAGTCACATGAAACTCAGCAAGAAAAGAACATTTTATGAAAGAATGACCATCAACATGTGGAAGCTTTTCGACCAAAAAAAAAGATTCTTAGAATTGAGAAGGGCATTAGGGTTTATTCACGTTACCTCTTTTTCTTTAGCCTCAATAAGAGAAGCCTCCTTCTCCTTATCAAGTTGAACCGCGACTTCTTCAATAAGTCTCTTCCGTCCTTCCTCCAGCAGCGTTAAAAGTTCCATTTTGATTTTCTCACACTGTAAGCTTTCTTCGACCTTTCTTCGAATAGCTTCTTCAACCCGTTTCACAGTTTCTTCCTCTATTAGCTTCAGTTCCGCTTCACGTTGTCGCCTGGTAGAAAATATAGTGAAAAGTTAGAGGACACCCACAGCAGATTCAGAATCTTGAATATCACCTGAACTTTCTCATGTCCTGATGTCTTCAATCTTGAAGAGCAAAACCAAAAATTTATTCCAAATCCGAGAAAAATTGGTGAAACTTTTTTTGTAACCACTCCTCCCAACGCCCAGGGTAAATTTCGTGAAGTATTATTTTTTATCACCATAACACAAGCAAACCTTCACCAAGGTTATTCTTGTGCTTTTGACATATTTACATCTCTAACTCAATCATGATCCATGTAATGACTCACGGTAACTCATCAAAATCGAGATACTATGAACATTTGTGCCATCAGAGGATCAAATATAAACAAGTCAAAGATAGCTTAGGAAGCCTGTGAGAGAATACCGTGAAACCTGTTGCACTTTGAAGACTAACAATCAAGGACTTCCACACTAGACAGTCTACACTAGAATCATATTTGATAACAAAAACCTTATTTCACCATAACATCCATCTTACTTCAAATTTTTGTATTGATTTACCTTTTTCGCTCTTCCTCTTCTCTTTTAAGTTTTTCTCCATTCCTATGTTTAGCCGACTCGAGGGTTGCGGAAGGAGATCTTTTTGCAGGAGATGGAGTTGAGCTTCTACTCTTTTGTCTTTTGTAACGTTTTGGAGTTGGAGAACGTCTCTTAGGAGTAACAGAACGACTTCAGTGGCGCTTAGGAGAGATAGAACGACTTTTTCGTCTGTACAATACCCCAAATAAAACAGTAAGCAAAAGGTGCAACTAACGAACTACCACACACGTGAAGACTAACCATCAGGTAGCCTACAATTTCACATAAAGGAAACAAAAGTATGTGCAGTTACCTCATACACTGTAAAGAATTATCAGCTCCAACTTTTATCACACGAAGAAACTAACGAGACAAGGGATCAATGAAATAACACCAAACAGCTATCCATCACCAGCTCATTTCCCCTCCCGTGGAAAGGGAAGAAATTGAGCTTTTTATAATGGTAAGAGCATGTATCATTTTCCTACCTTCTCAGCCATCTTCTCAACAAATTACTATATTATCTTACTTAGAAAAATGTAATGGTTCTGTCTCTTTATTGCTAACAAACTTGACTTAAAAATAACTTAACAGTTGCTCCTGAAACTGATTCTAACAAATAATCACACCATCTAGACATACCCCTAGAATATATACTAGAACAGAAGATCAGTACTCTCAATATTTCAACTTCACTAATGTCTTTACTGATTCAGGCTGCATTGCCTAAAACCGCAACTTTACACACTGCTCACAACAGCCAAATATACAATATATTTCCAAAAAGAAACATCACTCAAAAAAATCGTACGATAGAACCGGCAGCATCCAGACATTGCAATCCCTTTTAGAGAAGGGTAGAAATATAAGTGGGAACTTTTAGTAAAAGCAATTGAGAAAGATGAGATATGAGTACAGCTTAACTAAATAAACATTACATATTCTATAAACAAACGTGTTGGACCAATCATTCTTACAGTTCTATTCGTGTAAAATAAACCAATGATGATAACAAAGGAAAAGCGAAGAAAACATTACGGGTACCACCTGCTATACGAATAAGAAGAGTATGGAGAAGGGCTTCTATCTCTTCTAGTCCTCCTGCTATGCCTATGCCTTACAGGAGACCTTGACTTCTTTCTGCGACGTGAAGGTGATGGAGACGGTGACCTCGATCTTGACAAATCCCTAGGCATCTCTAAAAATCCCTAGAGCAGTATCTTCCTATAGAACAAGTTCAGCTTCAATCTCTGAACTTGCAAGGAAAAATCAGGACTTGTTCTGCAAAATCTAAATACAAAAGCTCAAAGTTAACAATTGAAATAGCCGCTTTGCCAAATCACACGATTAGAAAACGTAATCCCACATAGCATACAAACATAGACCTAGCAGCAATTTCAGATTTAATCCAAGGAACTCATCATCGAGCAGGTAAATTACTAAATCTAATAACTACTTAATTTCCTTTACGTTTCCTGAAGTAGGGGCTACATAATAAAACCCTAAGAGGACTAAATCTCTGCATAAAACAAAACATTGAAACCATAAAAAGCTTCTGGGAAAAATAGCTGAATCGCCCGACTTACACCGAGAATCGCGTTGTTGTTGGATCGCCGCAAGAGTCAACACGGAGATAGAGGAAGATGGATGTGCAACAATATTACGCAGGAGCAGAATTCGTCGGATTCATTACACAACATATAGAGATTTGCTTTTCTAGACGATGAGCGACGACAGTTTTTTTTTTTTTTTNTTTTTTTTTTTTTTTTTTTTTTTTTAAATTAAGATTGGTTGATAAGTAGCCATGGAAAAAAAATACAAAAGCCTTTTGGGCTTAAATATGAGCCCTTTTATATTTGTTAAGTTTTTTTTTTCTTTTTTTTTGTATCAGTAAAAAGAAAAAGGAAGATATTAATATCTCAAAATATTTGCTTTGCTTAGCTACTGTAAGCTTCACTATCTCCTATATATTGATGGACATTGATTAAGCTTTCTACTTAACAACAACCCAAATGGATTCTTGAAAAGGCACAACACAATATTTTCTGAGACATCCAAAATTACCATGAAATCATCAAATTCATCTCTCATATCCATACTTATGCTCTCTCTCTCTTTGCTCTACATCAATGTACAGTATGTATATATAGGATTAATTACTCATATATTTCAAAAATGCCTTTTTAAATTGTTTAAACATCGTCAAAGTTGGGTTGATGTGTGTTTCAAAATTGATGTGAGGATGAAAGAAAGCGAGATAGGAAGATATAACAAAAAAGGAAAATCACATTTTAAACCTTCAAAATATCACTGATGTGTCTTTCTAAATTAATGTGAGGATGAAGGTAAGCAGAGATAGGAAGATATAACAAAAAAGAAAATCACATTTTAAACCTTCAAAGTACCACCGAGTAGCACTTTAAAGCTTGAGATTATTTCACTAACATTATATACCTTTAAAATGATTTTACTAACACTTTAAACCTTAAAACTAATTTTCATGTTTGCCATTAAAGATGATGGAATAGTAATATCCGTCAACATGAAACAGTTAAACTATGCTAGTTTAATTTAAATACTTGTTTAATTTATTTAATTTTATTTTATTTAATTATTTATTATGATTGATAAAAAATAAATAAAAAAATAAAAAAATACATCAAAGCAAAAAAATGATGAATCAAAGGCAAGGTTAAAACATTTGACAAATTTATATTTTTCTCTTTTTATTTATTTAATAAAACTTAAACTAATTAAAATTTAAATTAAACCACCATAGTTGAACTATTTTGCGTTGACGGATATTATTATTCCGTTATTTTTTATGGTGGTATAAACATGAAAGTTAGTTTCAAGTTTTAAAGTGTTAGTAAAATCATTTTGAAGGTTTATAGTGTTAGTGAAATTCTCTTGAAATTTAAAGTCCTACTCAATGACACTTTGAAGGTTTAAAATGTGATTTTCCCTATCACAAAATCTTTATACCTCCATGTTTCCTTGACTATTGCGACTATGTTTTCAAAAGAGATTGTTAATTATTGTTGCGGGACAAATCTAAATCTTTGCTGGGAAGACCAACACTAGTGCAACACCCATTGTCCTCCTCTTAAACCATAAATAAACTGATCGATGTACATCTTTACTTATTCAAATTTCAGAGTTTTCCAAAAATTCTTATAATGCTTATAATAATTGTATCACTTTAAAAGACTAGAACCACGTAAAGAATCATTACCTGACATGTGAGATAATAGACAATATAAAGTATAAAATATGGTACTTATACATTTTCTCCAATATACTTTTTCACATTTACACATAAATGAACACGATCATAACCAAAAAAACTAATCAATGATGGAAGTAGCTCTTATAACCTAAAACACCTTCCCAATCCCTAAACCCTAATTTAAATTTTTGTTTTTAAGGGCATTTAGGATTCTTGCCTGGTCCTCCGTAATAAAAGTAACTCCCCCAAGCCCGGTTAGAACCACCTTGAATATCGTAACAATTCGTATGATCCGCAAGTACTTTAAGATTAGGAGAAGGGACCAAAGTGTTATCCCAATCAACTACTTGGATGTTTCTGAAATAAGAAGATTTCGTGAACCCTTCCTCTGCAAAATGTCCACTTCAATTCCCATCTGTGTTGAAGTGTGGCCTCCATTTTGTGAATTTATGACTTCGCCACCGTATTGGACCATGCTCGCGTGCTCCTTCAGGTGTGTGAACAAGAACGAAGGCCAATACCCGACTAGAGTACCCGACCCGAATTCCAGCCACCAATTCCCATGCTTCGGATCCTGACCATCAAACATAGTACGTATATAATGTAGTAAAAACACACGTAAAAATATATTCAGTGACAATAAACTTAAGATGAATTTTAATGCACTGACTTAACAATAAAGAATAAATATGTTGTACTTTATATATAAAAAAGAACTAAGTGATCTAAGTGCAATGTCAGGAGGTAAGTCGATTTGTAGAAGGCACCATCACACTTGAGATCGAGTCCCAGCTCCTACGAATGTAAGAATTTGGCTAATGGACCGACCAGTTGTGGTCCGATAGTTGACAAAAAAAAAAAAAAAAACTAAGCATGCCTTTAATTATGACCCCATGTGACAGGTTAGCTAGCTCTATAGGAAATAAATAGTACTATATAATTACATTGATAACTCATGAGGAGCCATGCTCCTAGCATTGCTTTGAGAGTCATTATGTTGAACTATCTGGTGACAAATGTATCAAAGAATGGAAAAAAAAAAAGAATAACTTAGAGCAAAAGTAAAGAGTTTGTAATAAGTGGTATAATACTCAAGTATACTTCTCTTTTTGTTATCTCTTAAAATGATAAAAAAGAGAAAAAGATAGAGCATCTTCTAATTAAAGCATGCAGTAAATTGTTTTCCTTTTCCTGTACCCAATTTTCAAAGATAGAAAATGAATAAATATTGTAAGTAGAGTGTGACTAGAGGAGAGAATATTTTGATGATAAATAAGATCAGTCCAAGTTGTACCTTGCCTATGAATGCTCGGTTTTCTCGTCAGGAGGATGCTTCCTACCATGGTGGCGAATCAAGCAAAGGCAAGTTTTAATATCTCTGATTAACGTTTGGGGGTTTCTAACCTCTAGAATCTTGGGAGTTTTCTTAATGAATGAAAACTAAAACATTGTAGGTAAAGTGCAAAAAACGGAAGACGTGAACAAGAACAAAAAGAAGAGGAAGAGGAAGAATTACAAGAATTACAAGAATAACTGAATAAGAAGTCGTCCCTTGGTGTTGTTCTTCTCTAAGGACGGTGAATGGTTTGTTCTACTTGTTTGGTTAACTTGTGAAGACCATCGGAAGGTCACCAATCATGTAGTCAGTGTTTCTTTATAAGTGCAAGGAATATAACATGAGAAAATAAGTAGCAGACAAAATGCAGTTTTACAAACTTAAACACAACATTGAGATTTGAGCAAAAGAAGATCAAACCAAAAAAAAACAATTGAATAATTCAAGAACTTTTCACTACGTTAATCTTATCAACCATCATCATCTCAAAAAAAAAAAAAAAAAACATGCATTGCGTCATGCCCCTTTGGCTCTTTCAGCTCAACGTTGTATTGTGTCAACTTCGTCTTCTTCTTCCTTAGAAAAAATTTCGACAACATAAAAAACTTTAGCTTAGAATAGACCATCAAAAACGTCGTCGTTTCGTTTTCATAGACGAAACGTCAACACAAATCAAACTTGACACGTCATCTCTCTCACTACTCACAGATCAAAACGGCAACGTTTAAATAGCAATCCGTATAAACTAAAAAATCAAGTCATCGTCGTTGTCTCGTCTTTGTCAGCAGAGAGAAGCTCTCCGGCGATGCGTTTACACAAACTGAGACTCGCCGCGGCGGTTCCTGTAACCATCTCCACATTCTCTTCTCGCCTCTTCCTCAATCCATTTCCCAATAACTTAACCCTAGGTTTGTTTTCTCGCCGTCTTCAACCCCGTAAGCCTCTCTTAGTCAGAGCCTTCTCCGCTTCCGCCGCCGTACAAGATATCCCGGCCACTCAGCCTCAGTGGAAGGCGTCGATTGATTTCAAATGGATAAGGGATAATAAGGAAGCAGTCGAAATCAACATCAAGAACAGGAATTCTAATGCTAATTTGGATGCTGTCCTTGAGCTTTACGAGAACATGCTCAACCTCCAAAAGGTTATATCTTATCTTCTACTCTGCTCTCTCGTTGAACCTGTTAGCAGTTAGCTCAATTCTAATTTTGGATTCTTAGTAATAGAAACATGTAAAGTCAGCTACTTTGACGAAGAACTTATTTTGTTAGTTTCTGGATAGGATAATCATGGAGTGTTGGTGACAAAGACTAGTTTTAGTCTCTGGTTAGATTTGAGAGATTTTTGAATTGAATTGTTTTTTTTTTCTTTTTTTATCGTCTCGGTTCAGCTAATGAACGATTGCAGATAGCAGGAAGTTGAGAGGCTTCGTGAGGAAAGAAACAATGTTGCAAAGAAGATGAAAGGGAAGCTGGAGCCGTCTGAACGTGATAGACTCGTAGAAGAAGGTTAATATGAGGAGTCCATTTTGTTTGTCAGTCTTGTCTTCTTTGCTAAGAGATAATAAAGCAATTTCGCACTTCAGGTAAAAATCTGAAGGAAAGTCTTGTAACTCTTGAAGAAGACCTCGTGAAGCTTAAAGATGGACAGGACAAATCGTGAGCTTCTATAGGTTCCAGAGGCAATTTGAATTTGCAAATGGGGGATGTATATTGTTAGGTTAGATACATTGAGGTCTTGAAATCCATTCGTGCTGACTTGTGATTCTTCTTCTTACAGATATTAACATTTGCTCAAAATCAAAAGAACAGTCTAAGATTGAACAAGATCGACTAGCAAGACGCATTCAAGAATTCAGGACACAGTCTGAATTAGACAGCCAACAGCTAGCCGCTAACGCAGAACCCTCTGGTGTTAACGGAAACCGTGTTGGTGGAACCATCCCTTATAAAAATACCGAAACAAGTTTAACAGCAGACAATACGCGTTTCTGATTTCATTCTTGCAAGAATCGAGAGCAATTTATGTTTTACATTTTGTTTCCTATAGCTCTTTTGTGTTTGCTTCGTTCTCATGAAAGTGTTTTTGTGGTGATCGATTGGTTAAGAAAGTTATAAGTGTTTTCTTCTCACCAGAGGGGGATAGGTTAAGGTAGGATATGACTGTTAAGAAGATGGAACAGTCCTTAATCTAAAAACTCATACTTGCAGAGGTCTTTATGGCGTTCATCAGTTCAGCAAAGCAGAGATGTTCGTCATATGCCGACCTGAAGATAGTGAATTCTTCCACCACGAACTCATTCAGATTGAAGAGGATTAATTTGTTCACTTCTCTAGGATTGCACTTCAAGTAAGAAACTACATTTTGAATCCGATCTTTTCTCACCAAAAACAGTTCTTGTCTTCCGGAAATCTAACTTTATCTTTGCAGAACACTGGATATGGCCACAGCGGATTTAGGCGCTCCAGCTTACCGTAAGTTTGATATTGAAGCATGGATGCCTGGTTTTGGACGGTTTGGCGAGGTAATTAAAGAAACTATTAATTATTTGTGTCCGACCACTAGATATCCAAATCTTTAGTTTCGCCTCTGAGCTTGCTGTTCTAACTTATGAACTAGATATCAAGCGCACCACTTGAGTATTCCGTTGTAGTTGGTGATTAAGAGGTGGTTACTCCGACGAGCAGACTGGTGTCGGAGATGGTTCTCACTGAAGACGATATTGTTTCTCTCCATAAAAGAGGAAGTCTGAAAATCTCTCCCCAAATAGGAGGAAGTCGAAGTTAGCGAGTTCACATCAGGAGAGAGCCGAGATACACCAGAGATCTTTCCGAAGTAGCATGAAGACCATATCTGACCGAAAGCAAGACCGTGAGAGAGGCCAGATCCGAGAACTCAGCCAAATTGCGGTGTTAGGAGGTTGGAGAGTTGATGTATTTGATGAACATGGGACAAGTCAGAAGCTTCAGACAGAATGATCTATGTTCATGGTTTTAGAATGAAATAGTGTCTCCGACAGAATGATTGTAACTTTTGTGTGAATTGCTGTTTGAACATTCTATATTCCTCATTCAGGGGGCTCAGCAAGAGTGAGAGACAGAGCAGATCAGATGCATACGCTGCTGTGGTATGATAGCTTTTGAGTTCGTAACATGATATATATAGATACTATGGTTCTTTTAATGAATCTTTATGCTACAGATATTGTTGGAGAGGTATATTTCTCTAGGTAAGGTCTAGGAACTGGGATTATACTTCCCAGGAGTTTTAAGAGCTTCATGACATTTTAATGAAAAAATGAGAGGGAGAAATATAGTCGCAAANAAAAAAAAAAAAAAAAAAAAAAAAAGTGTCTTTGAAAGTAAAGATGGAAAACGGCTAAGCAGGTTATTGATGTCATTTACCTTGAGAGCCTAAAGTAAAGCCTATATGCGTGTGTGGAATATACATCTTAGCACCTGGTCTTCGTCATGCTTTTCACGTGTCAACAAACTGGTGTCAACCAGAAAAATAATGTTGTCGAGACCGCAAACAAACTTAAAACGTATTCAAAAGTTTATGTAGGCAGACCCAGTCAGATACTGAGGGAATAGTATGATGACGTATTGTATAATATATCTGACTTTGAAGACAAGATCCTGGCCGTCGGTGTAAAACTCGTATTTGGGTTCTGAGAGGCTTAAATAAAAATCAAAAGCCCAAGAAGAAAAAAAAAACCAAAAAAACCAAAAAAAAACAGAGATAGGGTTCGAACAGGTGTCGGAGTTTAGGTTTAGGAGATCTGTGTCTGTCGTGTGGAGATATATATATATATATAGAGAGAGAGAGAAGTTGTTTCTGTTTTCCTTGACGAAAAGGGAATTGTTGAGTTTTGCCTATTCCTTGGAAGGTTTTCCTGTTTGTTTATTTGGGAGATTACTGGTTTGGTTTTTTTTTTTTTTTTTTCTTTTTTATAAATATAGGACATAACCCTCCTCCTATAAAATTTAATCTCTTCTTCATCATCAAGGGTCTTCGGGGGTGTCGTGTCTGCTCAACAACAATCGCAAGAATGTCAATAAAAAAGCTACGCTGCTTGAGTATATTGGAATCGCTTCCCCACGATTGCGTAGAGCGTATCCTAGAGAGACTTGATGTGGATTCTCTGATGAGATTAAAGGGTGTATCGAAACAATGGAAATCAACGATCGAATCTCCATTCTTCCAACGAAGACAGTTGACACATCGTCAGCAATCAGGTAATCCAGATGTTCTCATGGTCTCTTTACATCCTGATGATGAAGATATTGATCACCCGATTGTAGAATCTCTAAGTACATTGGTGTTGGGTTCATCATCATCGGTCCATATCCCTACTCCTTGGGATATGGATAACATCCGATTCTTCGTTTCCCATAATACCTGTGACGGTCTCGCTTGTCTCTACATGTACCGCAAACCCGGTTTTGTGGTCAACCCAACCACTAGATGGTATCGGCCTCTCCCTCTCTGTAACCTACAACAACTCATGTTCGACTTAGGAGATAATTTCTTCCATACTTTCTTGGACCTTCATTACGTGGTCTCTAATCTTGGTTTTGGTAAAGACAAAATCACGGGCACATACAAGCCCGTTTGGCTATACAACTCTTCAGAGATTGGCCTAGACAACGCTACTACCTGCGAGGTTTTCGACTTTAGCACCAACGCTTGGAGGTCTGTTTCTCCCGCTGCTCCCTGTCGGATTGTTGCTTGGCCCGAGCCTGTCTGTGTAGATGGGTCGCTTCATTGGTTCACCGAGTGCGAGGAAACCAAAATTCTGTCCTTGGATCTTCACACCGAAGCCTTTCAAGTCGTCTGTAATGCTCCCTTTGCCAATGTTCGTGCTTCCGATATCGTCATGTGCGACCTCGACAACCACTTGTGCGTTTCGGAGATGAAGTGGCCCAACCAAGTCATATGGTCACTCAATTCAGCCAATAAGACATGGCACAAAATGTGTTCCATTGATCTGACTACAATTTCTCAATGGTTTCGTGTTCACAAATGCGCGCTCATGCCACTAGCACTCTTCGATGGGAAGAAGAAGAAGCAGAAGAAGTTGTTGTTTTACGCTCGTGAGCTAAGGGAAGCACTGCTGGAACTTGATCTCGAAACCAATACATATGATATTCTTTTTGATAATTACTCCATTGGTTTTCCTGTTTGTTATTTCCAGAGTTTAATCTCTATTTCATAAAAAAAAAATATATATCTTTGTTACTATTTCTATATGCATCATAAGTCTTGTCAGTCAATCATTGGATCATATTATGGTGTGTAATCTTTGCTTCTTTCTTCAACCTTTTCTCTATCCCAAGTTGTTTGCTCTGCATGTCCTAAAAATATACTACATGATTATGATCCACAACCTTTTAGAATTCAAAATCCCATATATACTTCGTGAGAGGAGTGGACGAGAGAATAGTTTAGACTTTAGAGTTATCCGGGAAAAAGAGGTGAAGAATATAATTTCGGATTTAGATTTTAGATAGTGAGATCTTTGACTTCATTTCTGATTTAGTTATGTTTGTGCCAACTCTTTTTTGGTGGCCAAATTTTGTTATTACTAATTTTTATATTTTTCTCTTCTTTTTTTGTGATTATCAGATAATTTACAGGTGAAAATTAAACAAAATAATCAGAGAGTTGCAATCGTATACTAAGAAAAATCGAAGAACAAGCGTAGGAGTCAGTCATATCCACACTGATGAGTCTCGGTTAGTTTTCTCACTATTTCGTTGTTTTCCTTTCGAGTTCCATCCAAATAGACCGATCGTTTTATGATTTTCACATTAATTTTTATTTAGATCCAGTGATGATCATTGTGGCATTTGCTTGCTTGATTTGATTGCGTAACACTCACTCAGTTTTTTCAAAAATATGCTTTTTAAACGTGCTTGGTTCGAATGCTCTTTAAAAGTATCCCCTGAATTTGTGTGATAGATGTTATGATGGTCTAGTAACATTCATTCATCTTTTCCGGTCAGAGTTGCTGCTGTGATCTGTGTGTTTTCTGCGATTTTAAAGTAAAATCATCGTTTCATGGTAACAGAAGCTCCTCGTTCGAAACGTCATTCCACTGCCTACCTGACGAGAAAATCCGCCGTTTCTGAAGTTCAACGCTCCCTCCGATTTTCTCTCCTCTCTGCAGAGGTGGTTACTATTTATCACCGAAATTTATCTTCAATTCTGCTTAATCAATCATCATGTGATTGTCTCCAGTTGTCATGATGTTACTGTTCCTCTCAAGGTTCAAGACTTGAATGTGATTTTGCGTGATTTCGGAATCTCCGGAAGATTGCAGGATCTTATACAGGTTTGTTGATTTTAACATGGATTCATATTAAGTAGGAATTATACTAACTATATTGTTTCCAAGATGTGCATAAATTAATTTGTGTGTTTTGATGTTTGTAATCTTTCTTTTTACCTCTTTGATTGGATGCAAACAACATGGAAAGATTAGTGTTTCAACTTACAGCAGTTGCATCAAGTTTGTGGGGGCTAAAAATGTCTCCAAGGCACTGGAGATATACCACAGCATTCCAGACGAGTCAACCAAAATCAATGTCTTTATATGTAACTCCATTCTTAGTTGTCTGGTCAAGAATGGGAAGCTTGAAAGCTGCATCAAATTGTTTGATCAGATGAAGCGTGATGGTCTGAAACCAGATGTGGTTACGTATAACACGGTATGCCAGCTGACGTTTTCACTTTTCACTACATCAGTAAATGACGAAATAGTTTCACAAAGCTTAAACCGGTTTAACCTGAGATTGAGAGACGTACTGAAATATTTCTGCATTTTGGGATTTCAAGTTTAGGTGAAAGAACCATGACTGCATATGCAACATCTCGTTTTGTTCGGCTTCTATGATATATTTTCTCTTTGAACTTCTAGCTGCTTGCAGGTTGTATCAAGGTTAAAAATGGATACCCTAATGCTATGGAACTCGTTGGAGAGCTGCCACATACTGGAATACAAATGGATGGTGTGATGTATGGGACTGTCTTGGCCGTTTGTGCTTCAATTGGTCGATCTGAAGAAGCTGAAAACTTTATCCGGCGGATGAAAGCTGAAGGTCATTCGCTAAACATATACCATTACAGCTCTTTGCTCAATTCTTATTCTTGGAAAGGAGATTACAAGAAAGCTGATGAGCTGATGACCGAGATGAAATCAATAGGATTAGTGCCTAACAAGGTTTGTTTTTGTCAGTATTTCTCATCTCATGCAATCATACTGTCTGGTTTTTGACCCCTGTTATAGATGAATTTGTTTGAATGACTTGTAACAACCTATTATCTGCTGATTACACCCCTCAAGAAATGCCCTGTAAGAGTGAAGAAATTGTTTAGATATCTTGTATCTAAACATGGTTTAGACGTCAATTCTCTCTTAACATGGTTCAGATTTCACATGATTTTTTTAGCTTCATCTTATTTCTTTTCGTAATTCTTCTCTTTGGATTTATTTTTTTTAATTGAAGGATTGTTCACATGATTCTTTTGCTTGTTTGTATTATATCAGAGATTGGTTTCCTCAGCTCACTTTTATAACTCTATCTGGAAATATTTGCAGGTGATGATGACAACTTTACTAAAGGTTTATATTAAAGGAGGGTTGTTTGATAGATCAAGAGAATTACTCTCTGAACTTGAATCTGCTGGGTACGCCGAGAATGAGGTAATTAGACAATATTATTTTTCAGCAAATCTAAACGTAGCTTATTGGTATGGTTTGCTATCATGGTATAAGAGCTCATATAGTGTTCCTGTTTACTCGGCAATTATCTTATGGTCAAAATTTTGTTTTCTTCTCTAGATGCCATATTGTATGTTGATGGATGGGCTTTCAAAGGCAGGAAAGTTAGAAGAAGCGAGGTCAATCTTTGATGATATGAAAGGGAAAGGTGTTAAATCTGGTATGATTTTATTTAAACTGCTGATAAGTTAGCTTTTATATTTCATTTTTGACTCTTTACTGGTTGCTGCTTTTACTGCTGTTCAATAGAGGATCAGGAATATTTTTCAATGATATCTTGGGGTGAATTCATAGACTCAATCCTGGATTTGTCAAATAACTAGGATTGAAAAAAACTCATTATGTCCTTGAAGATCTACCTCTTATGAGTTAGCAATTTGCTACAATTAGGGGTGTCTTATGGTTAGATATTTTCTCATATTTGTCAGAACCTGATAAAGAAACCAGTATGGAGTATGTGGTTCTCCTATCCGTATCTCTACAGAAACCAGTTCCCTATTTTTCTAGACAATGATGTCAGTTTCCTGTTTCAGATGGCTATGCAAACAGCATCATGATATCTGCTTTATGTCGAAGTAAGCGTTTCGAGGAGGCAAACGAACTGTCAAGGGACTCTGAAACCACTTATGCAAATTGCGACTTGGTAATGTTAAACACAATGCTCTGTGCCTATTGCAGAGCAGGAGGTATGGAAAGTGTTATGCGAATGATGAAGAAAATGGATGAGCAAGCCGTTAGTCCTGACTATAATACTTTCCATATCTTGATCAAATATTTCATCGAGGAGAAGCTGCACCTGCTTGCGTACCAAACCATACTTGATATGCACAGCAAAGGCCACCGCCTTGAGGAGGTAACCAGCATCAAGACATTGCTTGTTTTTATAGTTCTAATATAGAAATCTTGCTTCGTAGCTTCTTGTATTTGTTTTCTAGTAAGTAATGCTAGACAATGCAAAATTTAGCTCTCGATTTAGGGTTTGTTTTCTTTCCTTTTAAGTTTGTTTTTCTTCTTCTACCCAAATGGGCCAAGCCCAACGTATTCGTCCAATAACTTTATAAAATAACAATATAGGGCCATTGGCTGTCCAACCCAGAAATTGTCTAATTACTTAAATATAGGCCCATTAGCAGTCCAACTTAATAAAAAGCATTAATCACGGTTTATACTTTATACTTAACTCCCTTGAAAATAATGTATATGATGAAACCATACATGTAAAATTACTTGACTAATTTTAATAGTGTTAAATGACTGTATATACTTTCTTTTTTTTTAAGATGGTGAACTATAAAGAAGAGTTTTTTTTTTTTTTTCAATTTTACAGTATATATATATATATATATATATGAATATAAAATAAAATACAAACTCAGAATGTATTGAAATAAGACAACGAAACAAGAGATATATCCATCAGAAGATTGTTTAAGACAGATAAACGACGAAATCAGAGACAGCTCTCATATGCATATTCATGTTTTCCCTCTTTGTGTCAACATCAGTGTATGTCTAGATTTCTTCATATGTAGTATATAATAATCATTTAACTGTCTTTTTGTCATTTTCAATGTTGGTTAATGACGTGTGGTTTCAATGTTGGTTAATGTCGTGTGGTTTCAAAAATTATAAAAAATTCTCTCAATTATGAGTTTTATATCATTATTTTAATAAGAGACCTATAACTATTTGGATTCTTTTCCTTATATTATGTATTCAGAAAATTTATTATAACCACGATTGTTACAAAATTTATCAGAATGTTTATGCCGGTTATGTTGATTGGTTTATTTACTATTGAGACTTGGTTTTGGTGATAGTATTTAAGTTGTAATCTTTTGTTATTAACTCTTTAATGAAGCATTTTATAAAGATAAGAAAAGTTTGTTAAGAACTGAAATGGTATCATAGCTATGCTTCATTTAGTCAAAATCTGTATAATTTAACCATTAAAGGTTTTTTTTTAAAAAAAAAAATCACCAAAAACAAAAGAGAGATCTTATCAAAATTTTGCCAATAATCACTCATTACTCATATGCTACCAAAAAAAAAAAAAAAAACATCTCTTTTAAAGCACCCAAAGTCCCAAACAACGTTTATATCCATCCCACAATATGTGTTTACATAAAAACTTATATGGTTCTACATACTCAAATCAAATATCTCACCTGGTCATCATGTTGGTTTGCTATTGTAAACCGGTCTGATCTTATTAGTGTGATTGCCGTTCACACCACTCGCTTCAACGAATAGCTCGGCTGTGATCATACTTAATGAAAGTTGAAGATATCGACCAAAATATTTGGCAATTTACCGAAATCTCAAAGATCATGATCGAAGGTTGGGAAACCAATGTTAATTATTTTTTTTGGCAAAATATACACAATATATCCGTGATTTATCATATAGTTGTCAAACGTATGTTTTATTGTTTTTTTGATTAGTATAGAGAGATTTACCTTATAGTTAAATGTGCATCTTTCTTGGCTGTGTGAAAGCACCTAGCTTGTATTTTGAAGCTATTTTTCATCCCATTCTCAAATCTCGTAAGTCACTATTGTTATTATGTTGCATACTAAAGAAGATGATGTAAAACTACCACACCACCAATACACCGATTATGTTTTTGTGTAGGTGTTATTTGCCTGATTTGAATAGAATAATAACCATTTAGCATATTTAATTTACGTAGGTCGAGAATCCCACTTTCTTATTTGTTGCTACTATTGGCGGAGGCCTAGACACAAGGAGGACGAAAAAGTTACAAGGTAATTAAAAAAAACACACACACACATAACGCCTGGCCTCTTTGGTTAATCTTCTATTTAACGTTTTAACTTTTTTTTTTTTTTTTTTAGCATAATGATGCTTTAACATTACCGCAAATTTCATGCTCTTTATCCTCTTCTCTGTTTTTTTACTTGACAAGTCACAAAATCACGTTTCACTAAAACCCACAATTCTCATGCATATATAGTTCATCATCTCACACTACTGCGCATGCATCACACAAACATGATCATGCTGCCTAGCTAGGTTTAAGTAAATATATACTAAATCCTGAGTTTGAAACACTTTTCCTTGTTTGTAGATAACATCTTAAAATATGTTGTATTCTATTATTCACCGCAATCAACATAATAAATTGTGGAAACTTTCGATCCCTATTATATGCCTATTTGTGGCCAAAACGGTTATCTTATTTAAAATTGTGCTAAGCACCACTTTTCAGTTTTTCACTAAATTTCAGACACAAACATTCGTAGGCACAAGACATATAATTGTATATATATAAAATTATATACACAAGACGTACACTAAATTGTATATATATATATATAATTATATACACACTATTACACACACGAAAAAAAGAGGACTTTAATTAAACGAGTTACCTAGAGCAAAGCCAAGAACGAAGAGCGAATAATTAATTATGTCAAAACCTTGTTTAGTGTAAAAGGTTTCTTATTGATAACGTGAAGAGGGCTGCCCCTTATATATGTGCTTACAACATTAACCTAGATACAGAATAGGAAATAGCTAAACTATACAACAATTATATAGTAATTACACAACATATCCCTCTTCATAATAAATTAATTAATATACGCAAAACTAAATATGAAGAAGCAGAAGATCGCAACCGTTTGTCAAAGAACTCAACTTACGGATGAAAAAAGAACCGATCAGTCTTCGATATGTTCACATGCTCGGCACCGTGGTCTTCTTCACCTCCATCGTCATCCTCCTCGCTCTTTACCTTAACCAACGTCTCCAAACATCACTCTTCTTGGTCGAAGAACATCACAGTACACTCTCCTTAAATCCACTAACTTCTCCTCGCTCTCATCCTCCTTCTCCTTCTCATCGCAGCTCTAGTAGTAATATTACAGACGAGGAGCTGATGCGGCGAGCAGCGATGGCACCACGCAGCGCCATGATGAACGGGACTCATCCAAAAGTTGCGTTCATGTTTTTGACAAGGTGGAATTTGCCGTTGTCCCCTCTTTGGGAAATGTTCTTCAAAGGACACGAAGGGTTTTATTCCATTTACGTTCATACCTCACCAGAGTTCACCGAGGAGCCGCCCCAGTCTTCAGTGTTTTACAAGAAACGCATTCCAAGCAAGGTATGCTTACATATATTCACATTCTCTAATTAGGTTTTACAAGGTATGAGATAGTTTGAAAATGTTTGTAGTCAGTTGAGTGGGGGAGATCGTCGATGATGGACGCAGAGAAGCGTCTTTTATCTCACGTGTTTCTAGAACCTTCCAACGCACGCTTCGTCCTCCTCTCAGAGACTTGCATCCCTCTCTTCAACTTCACCACAGTCTACACTTACCTAACGCGCTCCACACACTCTTTCTTTGGCTCGTTAGACGACCCAAGGCCCATGGGACGAGGCCGTTACACATCCAAGATCCTCCCATTCGTGGCGCTATCTGATTGGCGTAAAGGAAACCAGTGGTTCGAGGTCTCGCGTAGAGTCGCCGCCGAGATCGTCTCCGACCGCCGGTACTTGTTTAAGGATCACTGCCGCCCGCCGTGCTACATCGACGAGCATTATCTTCCGACGTTGGTTAATAAGATATGTCCGGAGATGAGTTGGAATCGGACCGTGACGTGGGTGTGGATTGGTCAAAGAGGTGGGTCACATCCAGTTATTCGGGTCGAATTGTAGCTACGAGGGTGAGGTGACGAATGTGTGTTTTCTTTTCGGGAGGAAGTTTCATGTGAGCACCCTCAAGCCTCTCATGAACATTGCTCCATATTGATATGGACTTTAATTAAGACTTATTCAATATTTCTTTCCAAAATATATAGACATTAATTATTGACCAAAAAATACTTGAAATTAGTGTGGCTGAATTAAACTAAAGAAAACAAAAAAAAGTGGCCAAATGGTCAACTTTCTTGGAGTGCAAATCAAGTTCTGAATAAGAGAATTTTAAAATTGTATAGAGAGAGACAACAAGTTTATATTCAGAGTCTCAACTCTCAAGTAAGCAACTGTCTTCCATTTGTAAACCTTTATCTTAAACACTTTTCTTCTATTCTTTATATTTCTTGAGGCTATAGCTATGGAGGTGGCATATACTGGAAGGAAAAAAGCTAGTCGAAATGTAGGACATCAAGATATTGTTGGACTCAAGAAGAGTCGATATCACTATGAAAAGTCAATAGAAGCGAATGAGAAGATGGTAGAGGAGATGCGACAACAAATGCTTCAGATCGAGAAACAATTCATAGAGAAAACAGTATGTTAGTTGTGTAATTCTATGTCTCTCTCTGACTACTACTACATATATATATATTATTGCGGATCGAATTAACTAAGCTGGTGAATGTTACGCTCAAGCACAGCTTGTTCGTGAACAGTACATCTCAGGACTAGAAAACAATTTGCGTCATAGATAGATGACAGGCTGATGGTGAACTTTCCGAATTGCCCTAAGAAGATGGAGCTAGGCAAACTAACTTTTACTAATAACGCGTATCGTGACAAGAAGGCGGCTGTTATATAATTTTCGTCCGGGGAACGAGAAATTAATATCCATGTTAGAAACCGTTTATATCACATATATATATCCTCTGTTTTGATCTATGATTATTGACCTCAAAGTGTTATACAAATTTTACTCGATAGCATTTTAATTATTTTACTATATATGTTACAGAACCTGAACCATCAGATGTTACACAAGGCTCATTGCATGGGTGGTGAGAGACGCCTTCTTAAGATGCTGAATCCAAATAAGGATACAGAACCTGTTATTTCGCTTGCGCAAGTTAAAGAACAAGTTAAGTATTGTAACCTTCAATATTTGATATTCTATATATCAGAATTGTGATTCAAAATTAAAGTGTGGGTTGTGATTGATGTGTTTTTCCCGTAGAACAGATGAGGAAGTTATATTGTTCAATGAAATGGCCATATTTGAATAGCACAAGCACGAGCACAATGGATGAAGAAACATATGAGAGAAAGCTAAGGGAACTTGAATGTGAGAGAGATCAAGTGTTTGTTAATGCTCCTTCTAAAGCCTCTCTATGGAAATTATTACCTTCTACAAAGGACTTACGCAACCAGATCAAGGTCTGA